>NC_056745.1:171339718-171409718 GCF_019279795.1 Protopterus annectens | reverse complement strand
GCACCCCGCATGAGAGGGCTGTGCTGCCCCCACACACCCCCTGCTACTTAAATATATCAACTCCAAGATTGCACTTAGTGTAGTGAAGTGCAATCTCGGACATGATATATTTAAGAAGCAGTGGGTGTGGGGGCAGAGTCCCCCACATGGGGGGTGCAGGGGGGTTGTCCCCCTGCATATAGTTGAAGGGTAATATATTTCTGTATGTACTTGTGCTAGAATATTGCAAGTGTTGGTATCTTGTGTGTTTTCAGGATTTTGAGTTTTCAGTATTTTGAGTTTTCAATATTTTGAACTTTCAGGATTTTAGTCTCAGGATTTTGGTCTTCAGGATTTTGGTCTTTCAGGATTCTGTAGCACTCCTACACACTCACACACACACACACACACACACACACACACACACACACACACACACACACACACACAAACACACACACACACACACACACACACATATATATATATATATATATATCTATATGTACACAGATACAAATATAGATACAGTATATGCAAACCAACACAAAATATGCATAGAAACCAATGCAAAGTATGCATGAAATGTAATCAAGCTCCAAAAAAAGAGATGTCTACACCAAAAAACATCTCTAACTCCTTTGAAAAATATTCAGAACAGAACAGCATAACTGCAGACCCAGATTTCACCTAACCAGCTTTATCAGTACTGTCAATTCAATTTACAATAAAAACTTAAATATTCTAATCAAGACTGAGTGCTATACCATCCACCAATGTTATGCAACCTAGTTAAAAAAAATAATTAAAAAAACTTTTAATTATTACATTCCACCCATCTATTACAAGAATATTTAAATAACAATTATTAAATTAATTCACCATTCAGTCAAGGAGAACCTAGGGGAAATAAGGCTGCCAATAAAATCATGCATCTCTCCTCCTTGCTGCTAAGAAGGCTATGTGTATCCTGAGTGGGAATCTCAACAGCGACTTTGTCTAATCCCATGCAGAGCCTGATCCAGCAGTAGGCGACTTAGGCAGTCACCTAGGGCAAAGTGAATGCTAGGATCCCAAAAATGGGAAATAATGCCACATTTTATTGTTTTTTTTCAGAATTTGGATTACGATCCGATGATTCTGAACTGTTGTTGCAGCATTATATGTTTCTTATGGGTATGGTGGTTGACTGGCTTGACTTCTGCCAATCATAGGAGTGTGAGGGGGCACATTACTACTATTAATGTTTTTTTTTCTCCCACAGGCATCACTAAGCAGATGCATAATGTCTGCCTCCCCCCAGCCTGACCAACTTAATAGTTCAGTTGGTTCAGCAGCAGATCATAGAGGTCACAGGTGAAGTAGCAGGTCCATTAAACCGCGCTATTATTGTTTCATTCAGTTTTAATCAGCTCGGCTGGCTGATCCTGATGTGTCTCCTTACTGACTTGAGAATACTCTTGAAGTGTGAAAAAAAGAAAAAGAGTTCAGTGCCAGCATCCACGTACTGAACTGCCTACCCTAATGCTTAGTTTTGTTTGCCAGTTGGAATTGACCAAATGAGGACATAAGGTAAGTAACTCTTCAATCACAGTCACATTATTGTCACCTTCACCTTCCAGTTTTGTCACTCAGTTGGCTCTTCATGTATAATTTTATCAGTGCAGCAGCATACCTCTCAACTCTGCAGATTTAGGCAGAATGTCCAGATTTTGCCGCATAATTTTGGTCAGTTTCTCATAAAATCGTAGTTTTCTGGCAAATGTTTGAGGGCTGAATTCAGAAAATGAAGACAGACATTTGAGTTTAAGACTTCGTACCCTTCAGAAAATTCATGCTAATGCAATTCCTGTTAATCTATCAAATTTCTAAAGTTTGTAAGAGCAATATGTAAAAATTGTCCCTATCTTTCTATCTTTGGGCCTTTATCCTGCCATTATTTTAGACATTGTCCAGATTTCTTTAACTAAGAGGCTGAGTAGTGAATTGGCCTGTTTGTTGTTGTTTTGTGTGTGTGTGTGTGTGTGTGTGTGTGTGTGTGTGTCTGTGTGTGTGTGTTAATAAAATTGGGTTTTAGACTTCAGATCTTTCAGAAAAAAATAACGTGCTAACACTAATCCTGTTATTGTAGCAATGTTCTACTGTAATAAGAGCAATATTTAAAGTCTGTCTCCATTGGGCCTTTGTCCCGCCATTATTTTAGACATTGTCCAGATTTCTTTCACTAACAGGTTGATTAGTGAATTGGCGGGTTTGTTGTGTGTGTGTGTGTGTGTGTGTGTGTGTGTGTGTGTGTGTGTGTGTGTGTGTGTGTGTGTGTGTGTGTGTGTGTGCGTGTGTATGTGGAAAAGGCTGCAAGAGAATTAATACAATTGAGTTTTGTTCTTCAAATCCTACAGAAAAAAAAAGTGCTAACACTAATCCTGTTCTTCTAGCAATTTTCTACTTTAATAAGAGCAATATTTAAAGTCTGTCTCCATTTTTTGGGCCTTGTGATGAACGAAAACGCATTGTATTTGTGAAGCATTAATGTGCTTGTGGAACATCTGTTTTGGTTGAATAAACACCCTTCACTGTCACTTGGCTGGTGGTCTTTGTATCCCTTGGCACCTTTTGCAGTTTTTCAGTATTTCTTTTGCCTTGGTGGAATTTTTTTAGATAACTAAGTTTCAGACTTCAGATCCTTCAGAAAAAAATGTGCTAACACTAAACCTGTTATTGCAGCAATTTTCTACTGTAATAAGAGCAACAGCTTCTTCATTTTTGTCCTTTTGTCCTTCCATTATTTTAGGCTTTGTCCATATTTGTTGCACTAAGAGGTTGACAGAGGTATGAGACCATGTGCATACCTGTCCTCAAGTGACCCTGATTACCCTTAATAAATAATGACAACAATTAGAGTTATAGGCTTCTTTTACTTCAGAAAAGTGTATCTTAATTCACATTCTCTTATTCTGTCAATGGGTCAACCTAATAATATTGTTTTTAAGAGTGGCCTTGATTGTCAGTGATTGTCTCTGATTATTTCTTTATTTGTCCATGATTCTTTTGAGATTTGTCACGGATTGGTTTAGAGATATGGTGTAGAGTAAAAGCACATTTTGTTACCAAGATTTGTGTGATAGCATGTCATGTGATTACTTCTTTACCATTATCAGACATTTTTGAGATTTGTCAGAACTGATGACATCTTACATGTTTGCCTTGTGCAGTTGTGCTAAGAGGTTGGGAGAGGTATCATATACCTTTCTTAGCTGTTAAGGTTTGGACAGAATGTCCAGATTTTTGCCCCATATTTTAGGTCTGTGTTCCTTATATATGGCAAATCACTGAGGATATAATACTAATAAACAATAAGGCTGTACAGACTTTCCTATCCTTCAGAAAATGCATGCTAACAGCAAAATCCTGTAAAGTTAAACTGTAAAGCTTATGTGGGGAAATGTACTGGAGAGACTGAATGCAACAATCAAGAATTGTGAATGATGGGGGGGGGGGTGATACCTTTTAACCTCTTACTGCAAGAAATCAGGACAAAAAGAATGACATAATGGGGGGACAAAGGCGCAAAAATAGGGACACATTTTAAATATTGCTCCTTTAAACTTAGAAAGTTGTTAAAATAACAGGATTTGTGTTACCATGCATTTTCTGAAGGATATAAAGTCTAAAACGCAAATGATTGTCATTATTTATTGACTTTAATCCTTAAATCATCCCAGTGATTTGTCAAAAAAACATTTTTATGAGGAACAGACCAAAAATATGAAGCAAAAATCTGCATATTCTGCAAAAATCTGTACAGTTGAGAGGCGTGTGTGTGTGGGGGGGTACGATGAGGTCATGATGTCACATGACAGGGGGCCCCAGTCCAGTGTCCTGCCTAGGGCCCCATATGACCTTGATCCGGCTCTGGTCCCATGAACACAAACGTAACCCCTGGCTAGCATTAACTCATTTTTATATAATAAACCTTGATCCTTTTTGCATCTAATATTACTAAGGTGTAAAATTATATGTTATTTAAGAGTATATGAAGTCTTTCTGTATGAAAACGATCACAATGGCACATAGCAATGTAAACCACCCATTTTGAAGTACAATCAATTTTATTTCTAATAATAAAAAATGTAGTATTTACAGAAGAAAAACTATTCCTGTCTAAAATCAATTAGAAATGCAAATATCTTCCACGTGATTTACTAACATCTGGTTCCTCCCATATATTTTTACGAGCTCATACTAACCTCTCTTAAAAGAAATAAAACATTCACCTATATTTTGCACCTTCTATAACCTGTCTTGCCTGTTTCTGAAACCTGATTGTAAAAAAAAAGATATCTGTGGATAAAATGCACCAGTGTTTGTCCAAAGCTGATTTGTTCAGTGGCATATGTAGTAATACACCTACACTCATTGTATTCCCTTCTGTTTGCTTAAAATGCTATCCCTACTTACTTCTTGAACATCCATTCCAGCTTTCCTAATGACTATACCCTTGTACTCTCTAGCTTTTAAAGACATTTTTAACCTTTCACCCTCTTTCTCATATCCTTCCTGTGTACTACAAATTATCTTCTGCCTAATAAACTGTGATTTCGGTATATTGTTTATTACATGTCTAAGGAGGCAACTTTTGGCAGATAGTAAAGAGTTACAGACAAAAGGTTTATGCTGTATCCCAGTTTCTATTCATCTTAGTTCATCTTTCTGCATCTCTACATCCAAAAAACTCTGTCAGTGAAGCTACAACATACTGTAAACCTTATGCCAAACTGATTCGATTTAATATCTTAACCATTGATTTTAATTCTTCTTCTCATCCTTGCTGCTTCTGTGACTCTGTTACTGACTCTGTTACACACACACACACATATATATATATATATATAGGTTCATAGGTTCATAGGTTCATACTAGGCTATCTGCCCAAGGGCATTTATAAGCCTAGCCCATAGTTATGTGGCTTTCGCCACCCCTTTAGTTTGAATAAAAATTATGCCTATCATTTTGCTGTGCCTCTGTCAAGCAGTGACGCTGAAGTAATCCCTGGGGTATATCTGCAATCTCCCATCCATTGGTCAAGATTCCTCTTGAACAAGACCAGAGAGGTGCTCTGCCTCACATGTACCGGGATTTTGTTCCACAGCATAGGGAGTCTCTGGTGATGAATCTGTCCCTCCAGCACGTTCTATTTATAACCGTGTCAAGGTTTAAGTCTCCCGCCCTTGTGGTTCTGAGGGATCTAGATTTTTGAGGTGAAGCATATTCATCAAATCTGGGTTTGACATGGCCTTATATGTCAGGCACAGGTCACCTCTGAGCAAGCGGTATGAGACTGAATAGAGCTGGAGTTCTTTCAGTCGGGCAGCATAAGACATATTTTGAGACCCTTTATCCTTTTGGTGAGGAACTTTTGGGGCCTTTCAAGCTGCAGCAGGTGTCTGGTCAGATACATTCGAACGGGCATTGTACTCAATCATAGGTCTAATAAGTGATGAGTACAGGGGACGATGACCTCCCTTGATCTAGATGTGAATCCCTTCATGATCAGGTGGGTGATATAGAAGGTTTTCCTAACTACTTTAGCAACATGAGTGTCAAGCGAAGGCTACTGTCAACCTGGGTCCCCAGATCTCTGATGACTTTTTCTGTGCTCAGTGGATTGCCACCTATATGGTAGCTAGGGGTAGCCTTGTTTTTCCCAAAGGGTATGACTATGCATTTTTGGCGTTTAACTTCAGGCCATGGCTCTGGCACCAGTTATCCATTTCTGTGAGGCCCTTCTGGAGGATATCTGTGTCAGATGTGTTTTCGACTATGGCCCAGTTTGCAGTCATCTGCAAACTTTGTCAGCCATAACCCTCCTGTGTTTGCTTGTACTTCAGAAAAGTAGATGCCGAACAAGAGTGGACCCAGGACTGAGCCCTGTGGGACACCACTTGTGACAGGCTTTGAGTCTGACATGGCTCCAGCAACTCTGACCCTGTGGGTTCTGTCACTTAGCCAGTTTGCAACCCATCTTGTGATGTATGGGTTTACATTCAAGCTGATGAGTTTTTCGATGATACCTGAGTGGGGTATTGTGTCGAAGGCCTTTGCCAGGTCGAGGTAGGCTGTATGGACTGCCTTTCCTCATCAATGGCCTTGGTGACTGTCTTGAAAAAGTCAACCAAGTTTAAGAGGCAGGATCTGCCTTTGACAAAGCCAAACTGAGTTGGATCCAAAGTCTGCAAGTTCCTATGTCTTTATTTATGAGTTCCATTATGATCCTCTCCATGGCTTTGCAGATAAGGCTTGTCAAGCTAATGGGGCGGTAATTTCCAGGGTCTGTGGAGGCACCGCCCTTATGAAGTGGGACCACAGTCGCCGTGCGCCACTCCTTGGGTACGTATCCTGAGGTGAGGCTAAGATTAAACAGCTGTCCTAACTGTGGGTTTAATTCCTCATTGAGTTCATGAAGCACACAGCCGGGGACACCATCTGGTCCCATGGATGCTGTGTTTTTTGCCTTAGTGAGGGCAGTTCTCACCTGGCCGTTGGAGATGTTTGGCGGCTACAATCCTCTGGAATAGATATCTCTCCTTTTGGGGGTAGAGAAGTTTGCACTGAACCTGTCAGCCAGTATGTTGGCAATGTGTGTAGGTTCAGTAATTTTCACATCATTTTGAACTAATTCTGAGCATATCTGGGAGTTTCCTCCTAGGTTTCTAACATAGCTAAAGAAGGCCTTATGATTCTCTTTAGAGTCCTTGGCGATTTTTCTCTCAAAATTTGCCTTGGATGATTTTATGAGAGCTCTTAGTTTTTAACTTATAATGATCAAAGGTGTCTTACCTTTCAAGGATTTTGCTCTATCTTGTAGTAGCTTCCTCCTTTTGTTGTAGAGCTTGTTTATGGCTGGGGTCCACCAGACTGGACGCTTGCCATTGGTACAGAGAGTCTTAGTTTTGTTTGGGATTGCCTGATCCATGCAGTCCTGTAGGTGCTGGTAGAAGGCATTTGTAAGTGATTCAGCGGTTTGAGTAATGTTTACCACTGGCTCAGGGGCCTTAAAGGAGACCACACTAGTTTTAGAAGTGTGAAATCGGCTGTTGAGAAGTTTTTCACTGTGGTCTTTTTGTTTCAGGTGGGGCGGGATGAGGACCTCCAGCGAGATTAGTTTATGATCTGATCTCACCAGTGAGGGTATACTTCGGTGTTGAACATTTTGATCCCATGTTCGTGATGATGAGATCAAGTATGTTTTCTCCTCTTGTGGGGATGGTGACTAGTTGTTCCATGGCATTTGAGTTTATGAACTCCAGGAATCTTTGGGTTAGAGTGTTCGGGCTTGAGTAGTGTTCCCAGTCTATATTAGGGTAGTTAAAGTCACCTAGTATGATGGTGTTTGGAGATACATTTATCCCTCCAATGTTTTCAGGAAGGCCATGTGAGGTTCCTGAGTTTGAGAGGGTGGCCTGTAACATGCTACAAATTGCAGAGCAGTCTTGCCTATGGTTAATTGCACCTGGATGGTCTCCGATGCATCATGCGTTGCCACCAACCTTGAGGTGTGGGTGTCCTTTATGAATATGGACACCCCTCCTTTCTTGGTGTTGTCCGGATTTTGGGGCGGGCATGATATGAGGTGAAACCTGTTAGTGCTGGGGTGCTCTCAGGAGCCTTGAACCAGGTTTCTGTCACAGCACAGACATCGATGTTCTCCATATTGAGAAGGGCCTCGAGTGCGTGCATCTTGAGATTGAGACTTCTGGCATTGAGCAGCATTACCCTTAGTTTTTTTTCCTTTTGGTGTTCTAGGGTGGTAGGTTTAGAATTTGAGCCTTGCCTAAAAAGGCACTATGGGGTGGCAAGAGCCTTTGCCAATATCCGGAAGCCCAGGGTGACAGGTGCAAGCCGTCCCTTGCGAAGCAGCGTGGCTTGTCCAGCATGTCATCCCAGGCAGACAGACATTGGATCCCCTTTGAATGACACCAGAATTTAAGCCAATTATTAAAGCTGATCATCTTATCACTGTATTGTGGCATCATTCTAGGTGAAGGTAGGATACTGCTCAAGGTCAGGGTCATACCTGCCTGGGCTACATAATCAGAGAGCTCCTCGATGTCCCTTTTCATGTAGTCCAAGGAGGTGCGTCTCAGGTCGTTGACACCAGCGTGGACAATGACTGAGTCGTACTTGTACCTGCTGTTGAGAGACCTGAGTGCTTGCGTTATGTGGCGGATTCTAGCGCCTGACAGGCAGCTTACTGTGACCTTCTCTTTACTCAGTCTGGTGGCGGGACGTCAGTGTGTCTGACTATGGAATCACCAATGACAAGTGTGTCTGGCATTTTGTTTGGCCTTAAGGGCTGTGACTGTTTGACACTCTGACTGTGTGGTCTATGTGTTGCATGTGTTGGGTCGTGAGGTGGTAGTTGTTTGGGTGTCTGCTTTGGTGGCCTCTGCTGTTTTGGTAAATTTTTGATCAGAGCCTCCGAGTATGTCTTTGTGTGAGTATGTGTATGATTTGAAGTTGTGATGGTACCATGTGTGACTGGGTATGTATTGTGTGTGGTTACCTTCTCCTCCTGTCTGGTCTTGCCAGTCCTATGTTGAGAGAGCTCAGCCTCCAGTTTGGCCGTATAGTTGCATCTCGCATGTATTTGTGTTTTGTGGGAGAAGGAGAGGATTGTCTGTGTACATGAGGCAGTTGTAACATTGCCTCAATATTCCCAGGTTCACCAGTTGAGCTGGAGAGGACACTAGCAACTGATCCCTCGACATACTAGAAGTAGTAGATAAAGAGACTTTCAAAGGACTCCGGGGAAGTGGGTTTTAGGCTGGTGGGGTACTATCTATAATAAGAGTGCTTTATCAAGGTGCAAGTACTGTAGGAGTAAGTGCTAGGCTTTACAGATAGAGAATAGTCTACTTGGGAATCAAGTAGAGATGAACTTTTCAGTTATAGGATATGCTGGTTAGATCAGCAGTACAGCTCGAGGAAGGTAGTTTTAAGGGAAAATTGGAAGAGTGGAATTTAGATGGCCCAAATAGTTTAACCTTGTTTAACCGCTGCTCTTGTGTGCAACAGTGGTAACTCAGCTAAATCAGCTTACGCGTTTAGCGTGTTTTATAGCAGGGGCTGAAGGGAGCTAGGAATTGGCCCAAAACAACCAATGGACTACTAGTTTCTGGCTGAAACTTCACCAAATCAGACAAAAAGGCAGCTCAGTGCTTCCCACTCCCACTGGTAAGCAAAGAAACTTCCCTCCTTCCTAATAAGGCAATGGATCAGTAACAGGAACTAAAAACAAAGCCCAGGGATCAGCAACTCTGAAACTGGACTACTCTAGTTCAGTAAGGCGGAAAACAAGAGATTTTTTTGTTTTATTACAGAGACAAGGAAAAAAACAGACAGTAATTGCTGTAAATCGGCTAGCGCACTTTAGTGTGTAGCCTACAGAAACAATTTGCAACAATTAGTAACTTAAAGTGCAATAAACAGTGTAAAATGCAGAAATCACTTAAAGTAGCAATAAAACAGGCGAAATGCAGTTGCTAGCTTAAATAACAGTGGGAAAGCCACAAAAAATACTTATATCTGGTAGAAAGTCACTCTTTTAGCTCTCTGCTGCTTGGATCACTCTGCAGGCCACCACGAGGATCTGTGCTGAGTTGGTACAAGCTGACAAACGCGTGTTTAGCGTGTTTTATAGCAGGGGGCTGAAAGGAGCTAGGAATTGGCCCAAAACAACCAATGGACTACTAGTTTCTGGCTGAAACTTCACCAAATCGGACAGAAAGGCTGCTCAGTGCTTCCCACTCCCACTGGTAAGCAAAGAAACTTCCCTCCTCCCTAATAAGGCAATGAATCAGTAACAGGAACTAAAAACAAAGCCCAGGGATCAGCAACTCTGAAACTGGACTACTCTAGTTCAGTAAGGCAGGAAAACAAGAGATTTTTTTTTGTTTTATTACAGAGACAAGGAAAAAAACAGACAGTAAATGCTATAAATGCTGTAAATCGGCTAGCACTTTAGTGTGTAGCCTACAGAAACAATTTGCAACAATTAGTAACTTAAAGTGCAATAAACAGTGTAAAATGCAGAAATCACTTAAAGTAGCAGTAAAACAGGCGAAATGCAGTCGCTAGCTTAAATAACAGTGGGAAAGCCACAAAAATACTTATATCTGGTAGAAAGTCACTCTTTTAGCTCTCTGCTGCTTGGATCACTCTGCAGGCCACCACGAGGATCTGTGCTGAGTTGGTACAAGCTGGAAAACGCGTGTTTAGCGTGTTTTATAGCAGGGGCTGAAAGGAGCTAGGAATTGGCCCAAAACGACCAATGGACTACTAGTTTCTGGCTGAAACTTCACCAAATCGGACAGAAAGGCTGCTCAGTGCTTCCCACTCCCACTGGTAAGCAAAGAAACTTCCCTCCTCCCTAATAAGGCAATGGATCAGTAACAGGAACTAAAAACAAAGCCCAGGGATCAGCAACTCTGAAACTGGACTACTCTAGTTCAGTAAGGCGGAAAACAAGAGATTTTTTGTTTTATTACAGAGACAAGGAAAAAAAAACAGACAGTAAATGCTATAAATGCTGTAAATCGGCTAGCACTTTAGTGTGTAGCCTACAGAAACAATTTGCAACAATTAGTAACTTAAAGTGCAATAAACAGTGTAAAATGCAGAAATCACTTAAAGTAGCAGTAAAACAGGCGAAATGCAGTCGCTAGCTTAATAACAGTGGGAAAGCCACAAAAATACTTATATCTGGTAGAAAGTCACTCTTTTAGCTCTCTGCTGCTTGGATCACTCTGCAGGCCACCACGAGGATCTGTGCTGAGTTGGTACAAGCTGGAAAAACGTGTTTAGCGTGTTTTATAGCAGGGGCTGAAAGGAGCTAGGAATTGGCCCAAAATGACCAATGGACTACTAGTTTCCGGCTGAAACTTCACCAAATCGGACAGAAAGGCTGCTCAGTGCTTCCCACTCCCACTGGTAAGCAAAGAAACTTCCTCCTCCCTAATAAGGCAATGGATCAGTAACAGGAACTAAAAACAAAGCCCAGGGATCAGCAACTCTGAAACTGGACTACTCTAGTTCAGTAAGGCGGGAAAACAAGAGATTTTTTGTTTTATTACAGAGACAAGGAAAAAACAGACAGTAAATGCTATAAATGCTGTAAATCGGCTAGCGCACTTTAGTGTGTAGCCTACAGAAACAATTTGCAACAATTAGTAACTTAAAGTGCAATAAACAGTGTAAAATGCAGAAATCACTTAAAGTAGCAGTAAAACAGGCGAAATGCAGTCGCTAGCTTAATAACAGTGGGAAAGCCACAAAAATACTTATATCTGGTAGAAAGTCACTCTTTTAGCTCTCTGCTGCTTGGATCACTCTGCAGGCCACCACGAGGATCTGTGCTGAGTTGGTACAAGCTGGAAAACGCGTGTTTAGCGTGTTTTATAGCAGGGGCTGAAAGGAGCTAGGAATTGGCCCAAAACAACCAATGGACTACTAGTTTCTGGCTGAAACTTCACCAAATCGGACAGAAAGGCTGCTCAGTGCTTCCCACTCCCACTGGTAAGCAAAGAAACTTCCCTCCTCCCTAATAAGGCAATGAATCAGTAACAGGAACTAAAAACAAAGCCCAGGGATCAGCAACTCTGAAACTGGACTACTCTAGTTCAGTAAGGCAGGAAAACAAGAGATTTTTTTTTTGTTTTATTACAGAGACAAGGAAAAAACAGACAGTAAATGCTATAAATGCTGTAAATCGGCTAGCGCACTTTAGTGTGTAGCCTACAGAAACAATTTGCAACAATTAGTAACTTAAAGTGCAATAAACAGTGTAAAATGCAGAAATCACTTAAAGTAGCAGTAAAACAGGCGAAATGCAGTCGCTAGCTTAAATAACAGTGGGAAAGCCACAAAAATACTTATATCTGGTAGAAAGTCACTCTTTTAGCTCTCTGCTGCTTGGATCACTCTGCAGGCCACCACGAGGATCTGTGCTGAGTTGGTACAAGCTGGAAAAATGCGTGTTTAGCGTGTTTTATAGCAGGGGCTGAAAGGAGCTAGGAATTGGCCCAAACGACCAATGGACTACTAGTTTCTGGCTGAAACTTCACCAAATCGGACAGAAAGGCTGCTCAGTGCTTCCCACTCCCACTGGTAAGCAAAGAAACTTCCCTCCTCCCTAATAAGGCAATGGATCAGTAACAGGAACTAAAACAAAGCCCAGGGATCAGCAACTCTGAAACTGGACTACTCTAGTTCAGTAAGGCCGGAAAACAAGAGATTTTTTTGTTTTATTACAGAGACAAGGAAAAAAAACAGACAGTAAATGCTATAAATGCTGTAAATCGGCTAGCGCACTTTAGTGTGTAGCCTACAGAAACAATTTGCAACAATTAGTAACTTAAAGTGCAATAAACAGTGTAAAATGCAGAAATCACTTAAAGTAGCAGTAAAACAGGCGAAATGCAGTCGCTAGCTTAATAACAGTGGGAAAGCCACAAAAAATACTTATATCTGGTAGAAAGTCACTCTTTTAGCTCTCTGCTGCTTGGATCACTCTGCAGGCCACCACGAGGATCTGTGCTGAGTTGGTACAAGCTGGAAAACGCGTGTTTAGCGTGTTTTATAGCAGGGGGCTGAAAGGAGCTAGGAATTGGCCCAAAACGACCAATGGACTACTAGTTTCGGCTGAAACTTCACCAAATCGGACAGAAAGGCTGCTCAGTGCTTCCCACTCCCACTGGTAAGCAAAGAAACTTCCCTCCTCCCTAATAAGGCAATGGATCAGTAACAGGAACTAAAAACAAAGCCCAGGGATCAGCAACTCTGAAACTGGACTACTCTAGTTCAGTAAGGCGGAAAACAAGAGATTTTTTGTTTTTTTACAGAGACAAGGAAAAAAAAAGACAGTAAATGCTATAAATGCTGTAAATCGGCTAGCGCACTTTAGTGTGCAGCCTACAGAAACAATTTGCAACAATTAGTAACTTAAAGTGCAATAAACAGTGTAAAATGCAGAAATCACTTAAAGTAGCAGTAAAACAGGCGAAATGCAGTCGCTAGCTTATTAACAGTAGGAAAGCCACAAAATACTTATATCTGGTAGAAAGTCACTCTTTTAGCTCTCTGCTGCTTGGATCACTCTGCAGGCCACCACAAGGATCTGTGCTGAGTTGGTACAAGCTGGAAAACGCGCTTTAAGCGTGTTTTATAGCAGGGAGCTGAAAGGAGCTAGAACTGGCCCAAAACGACCAATGGACTACTAGTTTCTGGCTGAAACTTCACCAAATCGGACAAAAGGCGCTCAGTGCTTCCACTCCCACTGGTAAGCAAAGAAACTTCCCTCCTTCCTAATAAGGCAATGGATCAGTAACAGGAACTAAAACAAAGCCCAGGGATCAGCAACTCTGAAACTGGACTACTCTATTTCAGTAAGGCAGGAAAACAAGAGAATTTTTTTTTTTTTTTTTTTTTTTTAAAAACAGACAGTAAATGCTATAAAACAATTCACATGCAGTGCAAGCTGGCACACTTGAGTATGTAGCAATATTAGTCCACACACAGTATGAAAAAATGTAATTAAATTAAAAGGACTAAAAGCAAGTGCAGAAAGGGTTTATTAGAGAGAATGCGGTAAAGAGAAGGGACTGGGGAGTGTCCTAGATCAAATCTACAGTGGCGGCACTGCAAAAGCCACCAAATTTAAACTACATCCAAGAACAGGGAGGGTGGGGAAGACAGTTTCAACAGAGCTAGATCTGAGAAATCAGTCCCCAAGTTATAACAACCACAATAAAATGAAGGAAATATACTTAAATCAGCTTATGTCCAGTTGATGTATGCAGACAAATCTCAGTAGCAGCAACTCTACTTAAAATGATTACCAGAGATGTAACCAACACAGGTTTTAAAGTTATCAGAAAACCCCCAAGCTAATTAACACTTAAAGGAATTTCAGAGCAGTTTAACAACTAGTGCAGAGCTTCAGACACACACACAAGACAGTTTCAACAGAGCTAGATCTGAGAAATCAGTCCCCAAGTTATAACAACCACAATAAAATGAAGGAAATATACTTAAATCAGCTTATGTCCAGTTGATGTATGCAGACAAATCTCAGTAGCAGCAACTCTACTTAAAATGATTACCAGAGATGTAACCAACACAGGTTTTAAAGTTATCAGAAAACCCCCAAGCTAATTAACACTTAAAGGAATTTCAGAGCAGTTTAACAACTAGTGCAGAGCTTCAGACACACACACAAGACAGTTTCAACAGAGCTAGATCTGAGAAATCAGTCCCCAAGTTATAACAACCACAATAAAATGAAGGAAATATACTTAAATCAGCTTATGTCCAGTTGATGTATGCAGACAAATCTCAGTAGCAGCAACTCTACTTAAAATGATTACCAGAGATGTAACCAACACAGGTTTTAAAGTTATCAGAAAACCCCCAAGCTAATTAACACTTAAAGGAATTTCAGAGCAGTTTAACAACTAGTGCAGAGCTTCAGACACACACACAAGACAGTTTCAACAGAGCTAGATCTGAGAAATCAGTCCCCAAGTTATAACAACCACAATAAAATGAAGGAAATATACTTAAATCAGCTTATGTCCAGTTGATGTATGCAGACAAATCTCAGTAGCAGCAACTCTACTTAAAATGATTACCAGAGATGTAACCAACACAGGTTTTAAAGTTATCAGAAAACCCCCAAGCTAATTAACACTTAAAGGAATTTCAGAGCAGTTTAACAACTAGTGCAGAGCTTCAGACACACACACAAGACAGTTTCAACAGAGCTAGATCTGAGAAATCAGTCCCCAAGTTATAACAACCACAATAAAATGAAGGAAATATACTTAAATCAGCTTATGTCCAGTTGATGTATGCAGACAAATCTCAGTAGCAGCAACTCTACTTAAAATGATTACCAGAGATGTAACCAACACAGGTTTTAAAGTTATCAGAAACCCCCAAGCTAATTAACACTTAAAGGAATTTCAGAGCAGTTTAACAACTAGTGCAGAGCTTCAGACACACACACAAGACAGTTTCAACAGAGCTAGATCTGAGAAATCAGTCCCCAAGTTATAACAACCACAATAAAATGAAGGAAATATACTTAAATCAGCTTATGTCCAGTTGATGTATGCAGACAAATCTCAGTAGCAGCAACTCTACTTAAAATGATTACCAGAGATGTAACCAACACAGGTTTTAAAGTTATCAGAAAACCCCCAAGCTAATTAACACTTAAAGGAATTTCAGAGCAGTTTAACAACTAGTGCAGAGCTTCAGACACACACACAAGACAGTTTCAACAGAGCTAGATCTGAGAAATCAGTCCCCAAGTTATAACAACCACAATAAAATGAAGGAAATATACTTAAATCAGCTTATGTCCAGTTGATGTATGCAGACAAATCTCAGTAGCAGCAACTCTACTTAAAATGATTACCAGAGATGTAACCAACACAGGTTTTAAAGTTATCAGAAACCCCCAAGTTAATTAACACTTAAAGGAATTTCAGAGCAGTTTAACAACTAGTGCAGAGCTTCAGACACACACACAAGACAGTTTCAACAGAGCTAGATCTGAGAAATCAGTCCCCAAGTTATAACAACCACAATAAAATGAAGGAAATATACTTAAATCAGCTTATGTCCAGTTGATGTATGCAGACAAATCTCAGTAGCAGCAACTCTACTTAAAATGATTACCAGAGATGTAACCAACACAGGTTTTAAAGTTATCAGAAACCCCCAAGCTAATTAACACTTAAAGGAATTTCAGAGCAGTTTAACAACTAGTGCAGAGCTTCAGACACACACACAAGACAGTTTCAACAGAGCTAGATCTGAGAAATCAGTCCCCAAGTTATAACAACCACAATAAAATGAAGGAAATATACTTAAATCAGCTTATGTCCAGTTGATGTATGCAGACAAATCTCAGTAGCAGCAACTCTACTTAAAATGATTACCAGAGATGTAACCAACACAGGTTTTAAAGTTATCAGAAACCCCCAAGCTAATTAACACTTAAAGGAATTTCAGAGCAGTTTAACAACTAGTGCAGAGCTTCAGACACACACACAAGACAGTTTCAACAGAGCTAGATCTGAGAAATCAGTCCCCAAGTTATAACAACCACAATAAAATGAAGGAAATATACTTAAATCAGCTTATGTCCAGTTGATGTATGCAGACAAATCTCAGTAGCAGCAACTCTACTTAAAATGATTACCAGAGATGTAACCAACACAGGTTTTAAAGTTATCAGAAAACCCCCAAGCTAATTAACACTTAAAGGAATTTCAGAGCAGTTTAACAACTAGTGCAGAGCTTCAGACACACACACAAGACAGTTTCAACAGAGCTAGATCTGAGAAATCAGTCCCCAAGTTATAACAACCACAATAAAATGAAGGAAATATACTTAAATCAGCTTATGTCCAGTTGATGTATGCAGACAAATCTCAGTAGCAGCAACTCTACTTAAAATGATTACCAGAGATGTAACCAACACAGGTTTTAAAGTTATCAGAAAACCCCCAAGCTAATTAACACTTAAAGGAATTTCAGAGCAGTTTAACAACTAGTGCAGAGCTTCAGACACACACACAAGACAGTTTCAACAGAGCTAGATCTGAGAAATCAGTCCCCAAGTTATAACAACCACAATAAAATGAAGGAAATATACTTAAATCAGCTTATGTCCAGTTGATGTATGCAGACAAATCTCAGTAGCAGCAACTCTACTTAAAATGATTACCAGAGATGTAACCAGCACAGGTTTTAAAGTTATCAGAAAACCCCCCAAGCTAATTAACACTTAAAGGAATTTCAGAGCAGTTTAACAACTAGTGCAGAGCTTCAGACACACACACAAGACAGTTTCAACAGAGCTAGATCTGAGAAATCAGTCCCCAAGTTATAACAACCACAATAAAATGAAGGAAATATACTTAAATCAGCTTATGTCCAGTTGATGTATGCAGACAAATCTCAGTAGCAGCAACTCTACTTAAAATGATTACCAGAGATGTAACCAACACAGGTTTTAAAGTTATCAGAAAACCCCCAAGCTAATTAACACTTAAAGGAATTTCAGAGCAGTTTAACAACTAGTGCAGAGCTTCAGACACACACACAAGACAGTTTCAACAGAGCTAGATCTGAGAAATCAGTCCCCAAGTTATAACAACCACAATAAAATGAAGGAAATATACTTAAATCAGCTTATGTCCAGTTGATGTATGCAGACAAATCTCAGTAGCAGCAACTCTACTTAAAATGATTACCAGAGATGTAACCAACACAGGTTTTAAAGTTATCAGAAAACCCCCAAGCTAATTAACACTTAAAGGAATTTCAGAGCAGTTTAACAACTAGTGCAGAGCTTCAGACACACACACAAGACAGTTTCAACAGAGCTAGATCTGAGAAATCAGTCCCCAAGTTATAACAACCACAATAAAATGAAGGAAATATACTTAAATCAGCTTATGTCCAGTTGATGTATGCAGACAAATCTCAGTAGCAGCAACTCTACTTAAAATGATTACCAGAGATGTAACCAGCACAGGTTTTAAAGTTATCAGAAAACCCCCCAAGCTAATTAACACTTAAAGGAATTTCAGAGCAGTTTAACAACTAGTGCAGAGCTTCAGACACACACACAAGACAGTTTCAACAGAG
Organism: Protopterus annectens; assembly: GCF_019279795.1. NCBI lineage: Eukaryota > Metazoa > Chordata > Ceratodontiformes > Protopteridae > Protopterus > Protopterus annectens. The sequence goes on along the minus strand of NC_056745.1, from coordinate 171,392,018 downwards.
CTAGATCTGAGAAATCAGTCCCCAAGTTATAACAACCACAATAAAATGAAGGAAATATACTTAAATCAGCTTATGTCCAGTTGATGTATGCAGACAAATCTCAGTAGCAGCAACTCTACTTAAAATGATTACCAGAGATGTAACCAACACAGGTTTTAAAGTTATCAGAAAACCCCCCAAGCTAATTAACACTTAAAGGAATTTCAGAGCAGTTTAACAACTAGTGCAGAGCTTCAGACACACACACAAGACAGTTTCAACAGAGCTAGATCTGAGAAATCAGTCCCCAAGTTATATATACTTTCTTTCATAATGTATGCTTTCCCCAAAAAATCCATAAAAATATCGGCATACATAGGTGCAAATGTTGAACCCATTGTTGAGCCACTCATTTCCAAAAATTATTTTTGCCATATTGGAATGCATTTTTGGTTAATACCTGCTCCAACACTGCCACTAAAAAATCATTAAATTGGCCAGAATATATCTGTAATTTTTCCCAAACATATCTTACTGCTCTTTAACCCCCCCCCCCCCCCATGGCAGATGCTGGTGTATAAAGCCTGTACATCCAGTGTAGAGATTAATGACAAAGGATGTATCTTTGTCCTTTATAAGGTGTTCATAAACTCTGTAGTATCATTTAAATGGCATTGCAGTGCAATGAGATACGGTTTCAAATACTTCAAAATGCAGAAGGGGGTTCCATGGAACACCTATCCAAACTACAGGTCTACTTGGATGAGGGATGATTCCTTTATGTAATTTCATGAGCAAGTACAATAACTGAGGTTCTGTGCTACCAACCTTTAAATGCTGCAATTCCTTCCCATTAATGAATCCATTTTTCCCATGTGTCATCAAAAAATGTAGCATTCCTCTTCTTATAGGTTCATACATTCATAGGATGTTACTATGCTATTGACCCAAGGGTCTTTGCAAGCCTAGTCATAAAATCCCAATATAATACTAGATGAGAGATATCTTCTATGCCCAAGATTTTTCTAGGAAGTATTGTCCACGTCCAGGAGATATGCAGGGGCAATCCCCAGCAAAAAGTTATGGTTTCCTATCGAGTCATCCAGGTTGTGCTTAAAAAGGGTCATGGATTTGCTCTGCTTGACATGGATTGGAAGCCTATTCCAGAGGAGTGACAACCTCTGAGAGATGTATCTGTCTCTCCAGTAGGTCCTACTTATGTCGCAAGCTAGACTGAGGTCCCTGGAACAGGTGACTCTAGTCCCATTTGTCTTATGGATGTGCAGCATTTTTATTAGATTTGGGTCAGAGATAGCCCTGTAAGCCAGACACAAGTTGCCTCTAAGTAGTCTATATGCTACTGAGTAAAGTGACAGTGACTTCAGTCTGTCTTCCTAGGGACATGGGCTGAAGACCCTGAATTTTCTTGGTTAGAAATCAATGAGGTCTCTCAAGCTGCTGCAGATATCTGCTATGGTACATACCAAAGGGATCATTATATTCAGTAATAGGCCTGATGAGGGACAAGTACAGGAGAGTTATTACCTTTTTTGCTCTTGAGGCGATGCCTTTGCTAATCAGGTTAGCCACGTAGAATGCCTTCCTCACCACAGTAGACACATGGTGGTCAAAGTTGAGATTACAGTCAAGTTTTGTTCCCAGGTGTCTTACTACAGAATTGGTACTTAGGGTATTATTGATTATTTTATATTCAATAGGGACATTGTTTTTACCATAGGGAATGATGATGCATTTTTTAGAATTTAGTTTAAGACCATGGCTTTCGCATCAGTCACTGGTCTGTGTAAGCCCTTTTTGAAAAATGCTGACATTACTAGGGGATTCAGTGATAGCACCTAATTTGCAGTCAGCCACAAACTTGGTTAACCACAGCCCCTCTGTTTTGGCCTGGACTTCAGAGAAGTATATGCCAAGCAAGAAGTGACCCAGCACTGACACTTGTGGGACCCCACTGGTGACAGATCTGCTGGTACAGGTGACTGAGTGTTGTCGATTTGTGAGCCATGTGACAACATAAGAGTTGATATTCAACTGGGTTAGTTTGTCAATGATGCCTGAATGTGGGTTCATGTTGAAGGCCTTGGCCAAGTCAAGATACCCTGTGTGCACAGCTTTGCCTTTGTCTATGGAACTGGTCACATTTTTGATGAAGTTCACCAAGATTTAGCAGGTACAACCTACCCTTGAAAAAACTAAACTGGGATGGATCTAGGGATTGGAGGTCACCTATATACTTATTTATGTAATCCATGATGCTTTGCTCTATTGCCTTACAGATGAGGCTGGGTAAACTTAAGGGTCTATAGTTACCAGGGTCTGTTGGTGAACTGCTCTTGTGGAGGGGGATAACAGTCACTGTTTTCCATTCAGTGGGGACAAAGCCAATACTCAGGCTGTTTTTGAATAGTGTGCCTAATGGTGTAGCTAGCTCTTGTTTTAGAACATTGAGAACACAGGCCAGAATGGCATCTGGTCCCATGGAATCTGTGTTCATAGCCTTGAAGAGACCATTGATAACTTGCTCTTTGGAGATGCAGGGAAGGGTTGATGTTGAAGACAAGGTCTGTAGTATGCTTGGGGGCAGAGGGAGGTGAAATTTTCACCAAACCTGTCTGCTAGCAGGACTGCAATCTCAGCAGGGTCAGTGTGTGATACCATCCGCAATCAGTTCAGCACACATCTGAGTCCTACCTTTAAGATGTGGACGTAGCTGAAAAAAGCCTTATGGTTATCCTTGGCTATGGTTTCTAAATTTTTCTCATAGTTGCTCTTTGAAGATTTTATGAGTTGTCTTATTTGCTTGTTTAGGCTGAGGAGAGTGCTCTTCCAGTTCTGGGATCTCACTTTTATATTTTTAGACAGCAGCTTCTTTCACTTATTGTATAATTTATTAATACTAGACGTCCACCAGGATGGTTTGTTTTTTTCATGAGGATCTTAATTTAAAGCTATCAGGCACAGCTGTGTCTGCACATTTGTGTAGATGTTTATACAGGGCATCAGTGTATACTTTAGTATAGGCGTCAATGCCAACTGTGGAAACTGGAGCTTGGAAGGCAATTATACCTTCCCTTAGGAGGGTATAGTTAGCTTTGGTGAAGTTTTTAGCTTGACTTATTTGGGGAGTTCTGGTGCTATTGCTACTTCAAAAATGACTGATTTATGGTCAGATTTAACCAGTGCAGGTTCTACACTTGAGGCATTGCATCAGTCACTCATATTTCTGAGGACAAAGTCTAGAAAATTAGAACCCCTGTGGGGTGGTGCAATATTTGTTCCAAGGTATTTGAGTTAACAAAGTCCAGGAACTTTTGTGCAAGTAAGTTTGGGCTTGTATAAGATTCCCAAATAATGGTGGGGGGGTAGATGAAATTGTTTTCACACTTCCTTATCACGGTCCTTACTAGACTAAACAACTATTGCCTCATAATTATCTACTTTAGTAATTACCAGTTGTTTATTTTGGCTAAGCTATTTCACAGCTTCCCTTTCTGACCTACTCAAGTTATAGCTGTAATTTTTAAACAAATTATTTTGCTTTACATTACATTCATGCAAGGTTGCCCCTATAAAATTTTAATAGCTGGGTGATGGGGAAGAGGGTTAAAAGTAGAGTTTCTTAAATGTAAAAGAAGGAAACTATATTTCATCAGAGCTACAATACATGGCATACCAATAGTTTCATTTCAATGTTCTACTAAAATTAATTAAATCATTGGTCACCTGATAATGGAAAACAAAAAATGTGAGAAAACATAGCCCAAACCTTTATTAAATAATAATATAATAATATCTAATCATCGGATTAAATTTATTCAGTTAACAGCAACTTCACAACCCGTTAGTGCTTCTACTTCATTTGTGCTAACATCATGCACATTCTTTCTTTTACTGGTATGCTTTCTGCCACCAGATTTCTACTTAAATCATGAAAACATCTCTAGTTCTGGTACATTGTTGCTCAGAGAGGGGAGTTCAGTCATTTGTGATTGACTGAGGTTACTATTCACAGCGGCAGACATGAAAATCATTTCAGTTGCAATGAGCAGAGCAAATGTGCTGATTTATTCTTGTAGATGAGAAGCACCCTTGTCCTTAGTATCTTAGCATGACAGCAGATAGTAGATATAGCCTGAAGCAGAAGGCGTTTGGGACATCTGAGGCTTTGGGGAGTGGGATACCTACCTCATACTTCCAACCCTCTGCTTTCTTGTTTGTAAGAGAAAGTTAACTACACAAGTAATGGGCACAGAAATAAACTCATCATCAGTTTGATATATGAGTATATGTTGAGCCTGGAGTGGATGAGCCATGATGTTCAGCTTGTCTGGGCTCACTATACTGAGTTTGTGTGAATACTATGAGAGCTCCACAGCTTTCCTTCGGAGGGCATTTCTGCAGCTGGACTATATGAACATCCCCTTCTTAGGATATCTCTGCGGCATCAGACACTCATTCCAATCCTTCACTAGCCAGCCTTTTAGACTCTGGGCTACTAACTAATCCCTGGTTAGCTGAGATAAATTAGTTCTCCATGCCTCTGTGCCATAGAGCTACCTTATTAAAAAAAGTATTATCCCAGTGAAAATTATCAAGCAGGCAGTAAAGAGTAATATCTCTAGCAGCTAAATTTAACAGTACCAAGAATATTATTAAAATATTACCCAAGAATCATCATGAAAACAAGACTGTAGCTGATTACATTCACAGTAGACCTAAATTAGAACACTTAATATAGAATGATGTTGACATTTTGCATGATCGATAAGAGAAAGAGTTAAGGGAACATTAAAGAAGTCAATACAAAATGACAGGAATGAATTTGAAAACGGCATAGCACACATATACGTGACACTGGTTACACTATCAATAAACCAAGCCAAAATGACAGGAATTAATATGAAAAGAGCATAGCACACATAAATATGGCACAAGTTACACTATCAATTTGAAAAATACTTTTTTTCACTGGCAGGGTGGTTGGTAAATTGAGTACTTTGTCTTAATGGGTAACAGAATGTAACGCTGTAGTGGCATTTAATATATCATGGGATGGATGCAAGAAGGGAGAAGAAAGAATTTGGAAATATTTGTGTAAGAACTTAATAGATTATAGCTCACTAGACGGGCAGTTTCTCTGAGATTAAGAAAGAAGTCCCGTGCTTGTACTAAGGGCACTGTTTACATGATGCAATACTAGCGTATTCATTGACACATTAGCCACAAAGAGGAAAGACCTCCTTATCAGCTACTTTACATATCTTTAAATCACATTTAACTAAAGTGGGTGCAGACCAGCACTTTCATGCAGTAGTTAAGAAGGGAAGATGAATCAATGTCTTGGCACAGACACCTGCAACCCCCCCCCCCCCACACACACACACACATACCACATACCCCATAAAAGTATATGTGTTGTCAAAACATCCCAATGTCTCCTTTTTCCTGCCCTGGTAAATCACAGATGATTGCAGTCAATCATTGATGCCAGACATTAGAGTTTTATATTTCATATCCCTCAGTAAATGCATGCTAGTACAAAAACTGTTAATCCAGTAGCTTTCTAAGATTGTAAGAGGAATAATTAAAATCTGTCCCTCTTTGTATGACCATTACTTTTGATGTTTTTTTAGTTTTCATGTTCATGCATTATGAGATTAAAAGATATGCTTTATGTTCCCTGTCTCTCTCCATTATAGCTCATGAACTGTTGTAGGCATTAAAGAATGTCCAACATGCTCATTATATGTAAAAAAAAATCTCTGTGCAGTGAGTTAATGCTAATGTCTCCTGTGACAGGGTTGAAGGGTTTGGAGATGCCCCCCCCCACTTTTGTTATTTATTTAATTTTTAATTTCCAAGTTTTAGATAGTACCCAGAGTAGGTCCCTTTGTCTAGCTCTGGTGCAGTGGAGTAACGTCTTCTTTGACAGATGAGAAGTGCAGAGTTAGAATCCTTTTTTAGTGCCTTTAAGGTCCCCTATTTAATGTAGCCCTGGTGTCAGTTGTTTCCCACTCTACATTGTTTTTAATTACATGCCTTTAAGGCACATTATATAGAGTATCTCTGGCACCAAGTAATTCCCCCAGACCATGTCTTGTATAAGAACCCTTAAGGCATGGTCTGTCACCCCTGGTGCCCAGTATTTCCCCAGCCCACATCTTGTAAAAGTGCTATTAAAGCATGGGAATGATGTGTTCTCTTTGTTCTAGTTTCTCCCCAAGACCTATGTCTTTATTGTTCTCCCTGCTAGACAGTGTCCCCCTTGATACATGTCTTCAGAAATATTTTCTGATGGCTAGTGCTCCCCTGTGGACCCACGTCGTTAGTGTTCTTCCTGGTGTGTAGTGGTCCATCCCTGTCCAAATATTGCAGGCTTTAATTGTTAGTTAAGAGATGTGTGAAAGTATGACAACCAACCCAAACCATCTGCCCACCTGCAGCAACCCCTCCCCCCACACACACACACACACAGACATTCATACATTCACTACACACACATAGACACACACACACACACACACACACCACACACACACACACACACACACACACACACACACACACACACACACACACACACACACACACACACACACACACACACACACACACACACATATGTACCCTAGACACACACACACATATGTACCCTAGCACTACCTGACTAATAAACTCTTCAGTATTTGCCTGTACCACAGTGGATGAACATGGCCAAAACCATGAGCAGACAGTTTTGCTCATACTAATTTATGCAGTTGAGCGATTCTCTGAATCTCACTAGTAGTGCCCAGACTAATTTATGCAGTTGAGCAATTCTCTGAATCTCTGTCAAGCAGAGTAGAGACTTTGCCACATTTAAAGGAAACCTAAAGAACTGGATGGGCAGACTAAAATGCGGGCAGACTAAAATGCTCCCATATTCTATTTTACATTGCACTCCTTGAGGATGAACAGAACTTCTGAATATGGGCTATTGTTTAGGCTTGTATTAGTCTACAGACTGATGGTGTAGTATTTACCTATGAACCTAAACTTTCAAAGAATAACTTTCTTTCTGAGTTTTACATATTTTTAAACTGGGGTTGAAGAAGGGGGTATGAAGGATTGGGGAATCTTTCACACCAAACGTCTGAGAAAAGCATGTTGTTTTATAAAGCATGCTGCCCCATTTCATATCTGCCAGGACACTCAGCAGACATAGAAGTTTTTACATCAATTAAGTATAGGAAGTGAAATCAAACCAGACAGAATGTTTAATAGGCAGACCCTCCCACACACACACACACACACACACACACACACACATATCTGCCACCTTTTCTGTTGCTATGTACATTGAGCAGTATATTTCAAAGCTGTAGGGGTACAAGCTGCTAATGACCTATATCCTATAGTCCAGACTTACATTTTTTCAGCCACCTCTTCATTCTATATTACCCAGGGCAGTTACTTAACTATACAAGCATTGTGTAGCTGCCACCTCTTTATTCTATATTACTCACGGCAGTTACTTAACTATACTAGCATTGCCATACCCACCACCTCTTCATTCTATATTACTCAGGAAAGTTACTTACCTATACCACTGTTGCCATACCTACTACCTCTTTATTCTATATTACTCAGGTAAGTTACTTAACTATACCAGCGTTCTCATACCTACCACCTATTCATTCTATATTACTCACGGCATTTACTTAACTATACCAACATTGCCATACCTACCACCTCTTCATTCTATATTACTCAGGGCAGTTACTTAATTATACCATGAATCATGCCATCCCAAATAGAACCAAGATGCTCTCCTCCAAAAAAAAGGAAGCCAATCTGGTGGTCCCCTGCCATAAACAAACTTTACAACAAAAGGAAGAAACTGTTGCAGAAAAGAGGAAAATCCCAGGATGCAAAAAACTCCCTTACCAGCCTCAGTAAGAAGCTGAGATTCCTCATAAAATCCTCCAATGCTAGTTATGAAAATAAAATTGCCAAAGATTCCAAACACAGCCACAAGGCATTCTATAGCTATGTCAAGAATCTAAATGGCAATGCTCAGATCTGCTCTGAGCTACAACAGAATAGCATTAAATATACTGGTCCCAAGGATATTGCCAATATCCTGGCAGATTGATTCAGTGCCAACTTCATCCCCCCTCTCACCCCCTAAATGGCCTATCTCAATACTGGAAGATTGCCAAATTCTGGTAATAACGGCCACACAGGTAAAAAACGCACTCTCCAAAGCCAAGAATACAGCATCCATGGGACGAGATGACATCCTGGGCTGTGTACTACATGAACTACAAAATGAACTGGCACCTCACCTAAGTGTCATGTTTAATCATAGCCTCACCTCAGGCTTCGTGCCCACTGAGTGGTGCACAGCTACAGTTATCCCACTCCACAAGGGGAATCCACCTTGGATCCCAGGAACTACCACCCCATCAGTCTGATGAACCTGATCTGCAAGGCCCTGGAGCATATTATCATGGAACTTATAAACAAAGACATTGGCAACCTTCAAACACTGGACCCCACCTAGTTTGGGTTCATGAAGGGCCGATTGTGTCTCCTGAACCTGACTGACTTCTTCGAATCAGTCACCAGAGCCATGGATGAGGGTAAGGCAGTCCACACAACCTATCTGGACCTCGCCAAGGCCTTTGACATCATCCCCCACTCTGGAATCATCAATAAACTTACTAAGCTGGGCATTAATCCCTACGTCACCTGATGGGTTGCCAACTGGCTTACTGACAGAACCCACACTGTAAAAGTAGCTGACTCCAAATCCAGCTCCAGAAAAGTGACAAGTGGAGTACCTCAGGGTTCAGTCCTGGGACCTCTCTTGTTTGGCATCTACTTCTCTGAAGTACAAGCCAACACTAAGGGACTCTGGCTAACAAAGTTCGCTGATGACTGCAAACTGGGAGCCATTATTGAATCCCCAAATGATGTGGATACTCTACAAAATGGCCTTACAAAAACAGATGCTTGGTGCCAGAGCCATGGGCACAAGCTCAATGCCAAGAAATGTATAGTTATCCCCTTTGGGAAAAAAACATGTACCTGTGAATTACCACATAGGTGGCAGTACACTAAACACCAAAAGTGTGATAAGAGACTTATGGACACAGGTGGACAATGGTCTCACCTTCAATAACCACATCGCCACAACAGTCAGGAAATTCTTCTATGTGGCACACCTCATCACTAAGGGCTTTTCATCCAGAAAAAAGGAGGTCATTGTCCCACTGAACTCATCCCTCATTAGACCCATTATAGAATACAATGCCCCATTTGGTATGTACCTCTCAAGACATCTGCAACAACTGGAAAGGCCACAGAAATACCTCACTAAAAGAATCACAGGCCTAAAGCAGATGCCCTATGCTGACCGGTTTAAAAAACTCCAGCTATACTCTGTCGCATATCATCTACTCTGAGGCGATCTCTGCTTTACATACAAGGCCATGTCAAACCCAGAGCTTTTAGACATGCTACACTTAAAGAAATCCCAATCCCTCAGAGCCACATGCTCCAGGGATCTAAACCTTGTCATCACAATAAACAAAACATGCTGGCGGGATAGGTTCCTGACCCAGAGACTCCCCAGACTATGGAATAGACTGCCCATACATGTCAAGCAGAGGGCCTCTTTGGCCCTCTTCAAAAGAAACCTTGATGATTGGATGGGAGAAAGGAAATTCACCCCGGGAATCACGTCAGTCGCCCTGCTAGACAGGGGTCCAGGGAAGTAAATAGTGTGGGAAGAAATAGCCAGGTAATTGTTATGACTAGGCTTGTATAGGCCCTAGGGCCGATAGCCTAGTAGCAACCTATGAACCTATGTTGCCATACCTACCACCTCTGAAGACGTTCCTCATATCTGTCATTGAGCTTATTGTGGATAAATAAAATAAATCTTATACTGGTCTCCCTCCCAGTTAAGACTTGGATACATCATTTTCTTTATCCTAAATTATCACATGCTTCTATTAATAGCAGTGACTGGAATACCACAATCATTACTGCTGTGTCTTTCTGAACTAACTTCTATGGTAAGTATAATGTCACTTTCTGCATATGTGTAACATAAATTCAAGAAGTGAGATGTGGGAGAATAACAGGAGAGCTTGTCAACCTGCATACCTGATGTTTTGTAGTAAACATCTAATCCAGTCCACTTTTGGTATCACACACAAATAGCAGAAATAAAGCTTGACGTATGGCAAAATAGTGTTGCTTTTGTATGATATATCTATTACTTTATCCCCTAACAATGTGCTTTACTTAAGGATTAAAATAATATTGCATTGTCCAAAATATATAAAATCTTATGGTTTCAAACAGCTAACATTAAGGACTGCGTGTAATGAATATCAAACCCTTTCTCTATTGTTTGCAAATTATTTCCATATTAAATACTCAAAGCCCTTTGGTAAATAAACTTGCTACATACTTTATTGGGGGTAGAAAGAATTAAGGAAAACAGACTAGTTATTATATTCCATTTATGTCTTTGCATAAAATCATGCAGTGTGAATCAGTGTGTGTCTAGTATCATGTCTGTCTGACTTCTCCCTTTCTCCCTCCTGAAGTTGTTTCACAGCTGTTGCAGTATTCCATGACTTCACAAGGGTCTGCAGTGCCTCTCATTAAAGGTACAATCTTGGCTCCTGTTGAGCAACAGATGACTCTTTGTAAAGAGAGTTAATGTGACTCATTGAGTTGATCCAGAAAGGTCAGGGGAAACCCAAACTTTTATTGCTCTTGGTTTGGAAATATGGAGGTTTATTTTACTTTCTGTACTTTAGTTGTAGCTATTAATTAAGTTGTTGTAAATTCTGCAGATCCTTTCAGCTAGTCAGGGTTCTAAAGCTGAACACCTTCCTTGTCTTCACTGGTCATAATTTTTTATGTATATTATTTTGTGGCTGTTTCTTTGAAGTGGACAAGGCTATGGGCATGTTGTCAGTAATGATGCCTTAAAATGGAACAGACAACACTGCTGCCAGTTTGACAGTCATTTGTATCCAAGTATATATCAAACGTTTTGTTGCATTCTAGCCCCATTTCATTTTCAAAACATGCTTTACAAAGAGTTAACAGTGTCATATGTTTGTCTGTGATTGTTAGAATTACTATAACATTTTAAGTCCCTGCAGCTGATTCTTGATTTCATATAAAAAAGGTGATTTACAGCATGTCTGTTGTGTGATTTGTATTATGTCTGCTGTGTGTTGTATACCATTCACCTAGCATTGCTAAGCACATTGCTTTGAAAATGCTGTGTGGTCTGCGTTTACAAGGACAAGGTCAGGGGTAGATTCCAACTAATAAGTGTTTTCCTCTCAATCTGCTGCAACAATGATATCCTCTGATGTTATTATAGTCTCCAGGGATGTTTAAGCCATTAATTGCCCTATCCAAGTAATGACAGTCAGTACAGAGGTATTATGCACTGTCCTGGGGGTGTTCTCACGTTACAGACAAAGAGGAGGAAAAGTGGTACAAGAAAGCTTCTAACTAAAGTGTGCATACTATATAAAAGGAAATGCATGTCCATATTGTTTCAGGAACAAGAAAGTCATCAACCACAAATCTGCATAGACAGGCAGAGGAGACTAGTACTTGTTTTATTTTAAGGCAAGCAATTCTATGCTTAGTGTGTAAGTTCTTAACACTGGAAATTACTGACACTCCAGAGCTCTACACTCAGCTGCCAAGCCCACCTGTATTTTATAGTCCCATGACCAGCATAGACCTTACCAAAAAATATAGTACTGTAAAATAGTTGTTCTGAACCAGTTCACATTTTGTTTTATTTATAACTTCTGTTATTCATCTGTTTACCCTGAACTTCTACCAGGATTCTCAGCACACGATGTTCTTGATTTTATCACTTTATGTTATAGTTGTTAACACAGCCACAGTTGGTCACAGAAAAAGAAAGTGACAGAAATTAACGAAGTGGAAACTATGAAATGCAGAGATGAGTTCAGTTTGGGATAGATGAATATGAAACAGGCATGTATAAACCAACAAAAGTCATTGTGGTCTCAAGAGTAGCTTTAGTAAGATTTGTGTTTCTTTAAATGAGTGAATAAAAAAAGATTCCTTTCTGCATGTAAACTTAGAAGCGTACGTTGGCACGATATTTTTTTACTTGGTAGAGGTGCCATTGTTATTTTAACACCATGTAGATTCTGTTGCAGTCAAATCCATAAATTGTGAAGATAGGTGCATTTGCTGCAAAACATGAGGTTTATGTCAATAAGGTTAATAAGGGATGTTCCTTAATTTAATTTATGGAACATAATAAATAACTTTCATTTGCTCATCCTACTTAAATGAACTTACTAGCATTTACCTGAAGACATGCAAAAAAAACAAAACAAAAGAGACAAAATCAAAACTGGTCTATACTAGTGATGTTCCCAGTGACACCATTTTCTTTTTAATGGAAAATCAAAGGCATGGATGTATGTCATGCACACTGAGAAGAGTGTGTAATTTGTATTCACAATATACAGAAAGAAACGTTGGTATTGCATTAATTCACATAAAGCACTCTTTGACATTCAGAAACGCCTTATGCCTTGCAGAAGCCTTTATTCTAAAGGTTTCTACTGTGCAGTATGCCAAAGTGATTCAGTGACTGCCTAATGCTATGGTTTTATACAGGTTCTAGTCATAGCTCAGTCAGTGGTCTTGCTGGTGAAGCCATGTGAAATTGTGGTAGGCCAAAGATATGGCTAATGCTAATTAGCCATGAGCAGCCCTCCATAAAATAGTAGTGGTAATGGAATAGTGTGGTATCGCTACCAAATTATTTTTTATTATAATGAAGAAAAAATCTACACCATCTTTTGATACATACATTCATTCAAGTGGAATGGTCATGCCTCACAATATGACTACTGATAGGTAAAGCAAAACCTTCCTTGTGTGCATATGTGTATGTGTGAATCTGTGTCAATATGTGTGCCACCATGGGTGTGTGTGTGTGTGTGTGTGTGTGTGTGTGTGCGCGTGTGTGCGTGTGTGCGTGTGTGTGCACATGCACTTGCTTTGGTGTCTGTATGTGCCTAAGTGCACGTGTGTGTGTGTGTGTGTGTGTGTGTGTGTGTGTGTGTGTGTGTGTGTGCGTGTGTGCGTGTGTGTGTGTGTGTGTGTGTGTGTGTGTGTTTGTTTTTCAGGAAAGTAAAGACGTGATTTTTACTGGACATTTCTAGAGAGTACAAAAATGATAAAAACTCCCTCCATCTAGACATCTGGTCTGTAAATGAAGACAAAAATAGTGTAGCTGTTTGGTGTCTAATGGAAGTCTCACTCAGAACAGTCTAAAGAACCAGTATGGCTGAGGAGGGAGAACATTATCTGGTCACATCAGAAAATATCTGTAACTTGTTTGTTTCTTTCGGCTTTTCCCGGTTAGGGGTCGCCACAGCGGAACTCCGGTCCGCTAATGATTGCTAGTTGATTTTTACATGCCGAGTTACCAGACCTGATGCCCAACCTTCAACAAAGGTATGCCCATTCATGCATGTCTCCACACAGAAGACGCTTTAGCTGAGAATCGAATCAGATGGCGCCTTACTGTGAGGCGACAACGCTACCGCAGCACCACCACAGCAGGTGGTTAAACTATAGATCTTAATAGTGGAAAAGTACTTAAAACTCCTCCTCAATATTGTACAGGAAAATGATATTTATGTTTTTAGCTGAAGGCATTTCCAGTAAGAAGCAACAAATAGTGGAGATGGGGAGAGCAGCAGTTACTTTCCCTATGTACAGGAACTAGAATCACTCAGTATTAAAGCCAATATCATTTTCCTAGGTGACCTAAGCTATCCAGATCTCGACTAGGAAATCAACACCAGCACTAGTAAATAAGTATAGAGAGTCCTGGACTTTGTCAATGCAAACACCCTGTAATGATTAGTTACAGTACCCACTAGGAGGAACAATCACCTTGGATCATGTCCCTACTAATATAAAGGCATCTTGCACATCCTTTGTGTACCTTTATCACTTGCTACATCTCACCATAAAGCAGTCAGCTTTGAAATAAAATTGAAATCAGAGGTCCCTACCTCCCAAAGTACTTTAGAAATTTCTCCAAGGCAAACTACTTACTCCTAAGTGATTCATTGGGAAGGTGCAAATCTCCACCAAACACAGTTATTTCCACTGAATATGTGGAAATGTACACCTGTACACCACCACACTATACCAACAAGTAAACAGCTGCATAGATGTCACAGTACCCTGTAGGAAGAGGTGTAGAGAAAACCCATGAAACAAATCCCCATGGTGAACCATAATAGCAACAGGCTCTATAAGAAAAGGAAGAGAATTTTGACTAAAAGTAAACAATTCCCAGAATGATAGAATCCTCATCACTGAAATAAACTAATAACTCAGGAGCTTAATAAAATCCAGCAGGGCCAAGTTTGAGGCCAAAATAACTACCCAAGGCAAAGACTATCAAAAGGCATTTTTAGTTATGTTCATAAGCTCAGAAACACTATGCAGCAAAGCACTGAGCTGATTGTGAACAATTTCACCTACACTAAGACTAAAATATATAGAGGACCTACTAGTCTAAAAATTAATCTCAAACTTTATCCCTCTCTCCCCTCCATCCTAAAACCAACTTGCCAGCAGCTATCACACAAGTGGTAAAAAGTGCTATCAAAAGCTAAAAATACTGCATCAATGGGTCCTGGCAAAATCTATGGATGTATCTTAAAAAGCATGCAGCATGATTTACCCCCCCCCCCCAACAACACAGTTCAACTTCAGCTTCATTACAGGTTTTGTACTAAGCAAATGGAGAACAGCTACAATCATTCTACTGCATAAGGAAGGATCTTCCGCAGACCCAGAAAATTACACTCTGACCACCCACATATACAAAGCCATGGAAATACCTAATATGGAACTAATCAATAAGGACAAAGGGAACTTCCAAACACTGGACCCATCTCAGTTTAGATTTGTCAAGGGCAGATCATGCTTATATAAACAGGTGGACTTTCTTAAAAAGGTCACTAAAGCAATGGATGAAGGTAACATGGTACACACTGCCACTCGGCATGGTCAAAGCTTTTGACACCTGATATTGCTACAGTAGAAAAGCTAAATAAACTAGGAAAATACCCTGCATCAGCTGCTGTATTACCGACTGGTTCACTGTTATGATGCAGGAAATTAAAACTATGAAAAAAGGCCATTCACCAGTGCAGTCTCCAAGGGTTCTGTGCTGTGATCTTTCCTGTTAGGCATCTACCACTTCGAAGTAAAAGCTAATAGCAAAGGACTCTGGTTGACTACGTTTGCAGATGACTATAAGCTAGGAGTAGTCATTAAATCACCAAATGATTTAGCCATTTTGTAGGATAAATTGTCCCAAATAAATAACTGGTGTCAAAATCATGGACTGAAACTAAATACCAAAAAATGCGTTATCATATCCTTTGAAAAGTCATCTACTCTGAGGAGCTACCGCACTGATAATACTGTCCTAAGAGCAGACCCAATTGCTCATGATTTGGAAACTTATGTGGACAATGACATAACTTTTGACTAAGATGTGTCCACAGTCACAAGAACATCCTTCTATATTGCACAGCTTGTAAACAGACTGACTGCGTCTAGATCTAGAGTTATCATTATCCCCTTTAGTCAGCCCTCATTAGGCCAGTCATTGAGTATAATGCCAACTTTGACATGTATCTTTCCAGATACATGCAACAACTGGAACACCTACAGAGATCCCCATGAGAAGAATACAAGACCTAAACAAAATGTCCTACATGGACTGACTGCAAGCCCTGCCACTATGCTTTGTGTACTACAGACTGCTAAGATGTGACCTGTATCTGGTATATAAGGCATCCTCCGACCAAATACTGATGGATTTACTGCAAATGATGAAGTCAAATGGCATCAGAAATACTTGGTATAGGGATCTAAACATCTTCTGCAACATCATCTGAGTGGTTTGGAGGTAAAGATAAATCTCACAGAGGATGCTGCTGCTGTAGAACTGACTCCCCATCCACATAAAAGCAAAGCCCATCCCTGTCCATATTCAAGCACAATGTGGATCTGTGGATGAGTAATAGAAAAATTACCCTGGACTGCCCCTCTACTCCTAATGCACAAAGGCAGCTCCTAAATACTTTATTCCATACATGGATCTCCTCAAATTATCTATGCTATGATTCCACTTAGTTTCACTAGATGTAATATATAAATTATCGACCATTGGATGGGTAAGACCAGTCAAATGGGATTGGGTAAGTCAAGCACCAACAGGGAAATTTGCCAGACTTAAAATGATCTGCAAGGATAGTTAGTTACACTAGTACTTATCTCTGAACTGGTAATTACATGATTTACTTTACTAGTACTTATCTCTGAACCTGTAATTACATGATTTACTTTACTAGTACTTATCTCCGAACCTGTAATTACATGATTTACTTTACTAGTACTTATCTCTGAACCTGTAATTACATGATTTACTTTACTAGTACTTATCTCTGAACCTGTAATTACATGATTTACTTTACTAGTACTTATCTCTGAACCTGTAATTACATGATTTACTTTACTAGTACTTATCTCCGAACCTGTAATTACATGATTTACTTTACTAGTACTTATCTCCAAACCTGTAATTACATGATTTACTTTACTAGTACTTATCTCTGAACCTGTAATTACATGATTTACTTTACTAGTACTTACCTCTGAACCTGTAATTACATGATTTACTTTACTAGTACTTATCTCTGAACCTGTAATTACATGATTTACTTATCTCAGAACCTGTAATTACATGATTTACTTTACTAGTACTTATCTCTGAACCTGTAATTACATGATTTACTTTTAGAAGAGTGGTAGGGATTTAAAGAAAATAACTTTCATTGATGGCATGGAGTCTCATAAATAACTCTTAGCAGAGAATACCAGTTTTACCCAAAGGAATCAAGTTTTTCATCAGCCTTGAGTCTTTATTCCCTAGAAATAATTTCAGGGAGCATGTTAAAATTAAATATTATCATAAAAAGCTGGCTAGCATCCACAACAAAATTACAGGACTTACTATTATGTGGTTAAAGAAATGGATAAAAAAATTAAATTTGACCGGTCAGAATATTTCTTTGTCTCTAAACAATTTTCACTGCATACCACACTATTATGTCTAATTATTCCTACTTTTTTATTTCCATTAGTCCCTTACTGTTTAATGTCCCTTTGTAATATCCAGTTCATGACACTGCCACTTCGTAAATACTTCTTTGGTCCATGAGGTGGTGACTATAGTGGTGGCTTATTTATGGGATCAGCTCTACACTCAATCCTCTAATTGTCAGTATATCCCATGCTCTACTCTCTAAGGTGCCAGCTAAGACTGGGACTCACCTCAACATTACATGTAACTGCCCTTCTTGCCCAGGCCTAGAAATGGCCCCAAGAAGCATACTTCACATAGAAAAAAGTTAACATTTATAAACTCAGAGCTCAGGCCTGTCAAAGGAAGAAATTATACTTACTATAGTTTGCCAATGAGATTGTGTCTCTTAGACTCTTCAAATTTGCTTAGGATTTCTAACAAAATAGTTGATAAACGCACCACTGAACATACTTAAAGAACACTGGCTGTTTACTTCAAAATTTCATAGATCAGCAAAGCATGTTCTACATCAGATAGTTGGATTCATTCTGCAATGCTGACACTGGAGTGCAGTATAAGGGAGGAAGGAGTGCTGCACTTCTGAGTGTGCTATCATTAGGGAGAGACATTAAATGGAGGCCTAATCTACCTTAGTTGATGGTAGCTCAGGTGGCTGTAATAGAATCCATGGCACTTATCAAAAGGAGGGTCAGTTCCCTTGTGAACTGGTCAAACTTCCCCTAGTCAATATAAATACCATCTTGGGTTCTCCCTGAAAAGAGGCCATTGGCAACGTGTGACCAACCTAGTCAACTAAGTGTAAATAAAAAATATAAATGTCATAATTTGCAGTTAACTTAATGATATCACCTTTTGGCTAACAATATAATAATTGTAGCCATAATCATAAAAAAGAACAATAATAATAATAATAATGTTTCCCATAAAATACATCCACTTTTCTATAGAAATATTTACAATTATAATATAGCCTAATGCTCTGAATATCATCTCCTTTTGTTTTTTCCCATTAGGGGTCACCACAGTGGAACATCAGTCTGCAGAATGATTGGCATTGGAGTTTTATGGTGTCAGGTTGCCAGCCTGGTGCCCAGCCTTCCACAGAAAGCACACACATTCACACACTCACACCTAGGGCCAATTTAGTGTGTCAAATTCATCTGTAGTATGCCTTGGGAAGGTAAGAGGAAAGTGGAGCACATGGAGGAAACTGATGCAAACACAGGGAGGACATGCAGACTCTGCACCGAAGGCACCCCAGCCGAGACTCAAGCCAAGAACCTCTTGCTTTGAGGTGGCAATGCTAACCACTGCACAACTGTGCCACCCGCTAATGCTCTGAACATGGTCCTTCAAAACTTCAGTTTTATGATTTCACTTTTAGACACCCCATTATGATGTCAGCAAATCTAGATAAGGTACATGGTTCCTGAACATCAGAATTTGTATTGTAATATGTTACAAACGTCACAGATCAATATTATGAACACAACTTTCATGGTTGTTGCCAAATATAAACTCTTCCACACTCCAAACTTTGGAAAAACATCATTTAGCACAAAAAAGCAACTTTATTAGAAACTAGGAACAATATGTAAAAACCAAAAATGAACTAGCACCTCAGCATATGCCTTTAAGCTTCAAAAGTTTAAACACAGTAAAGGACTTAAATAGTTTGTCAGTTAGAACATTACTAAATAGAACAATAGAATGTACCAGAATGCATATGAATTTAAATGAAAACATAAAGCAAAAATGATTCAGTGGAAACTAATACGTTCATTGAATAACAATAATTATAGCAATAATAATAATAATAATAATAATAATAATAATAATAACAGTAACACAGTTGAATACAAAAATACACATATTCTAACTTCTATGAAATGCGGTTCCAAGATACTTCCAAAGCTGTTATATTAATTATTGCATAGGTAATTCATTATTAAAGCCCTTTGGTTGCAGAAGTATCATAAGTGAAAATAAACCAAGCCTCCTTCTGTAATAATAAATCAGAAGGATCTAAATTTAAATCAGAGCATGTCAACACATACATTATAAAGAACCTCAGTAAATCAGAATCACTATTATGATATTTGAAAAAGTGGGATACTACAGGGATGGTAGGATAATTATTTATGACATCTCAGATGTGTCCATGTATCCTTATCCTAAGCTGATGTAGGGTCTTACCAATGTAAAACTTATTACATGGGCAAAGTAACCCATAAATCACTATTTTTTTAAAACAATTAAATACTTATGGAACTTTGAACAGTTTCCCATTAATGATGTGTTTAGTTCCCTGATCCATGTAACTACAAGTAGCGCATCTCTTACACAGAGACTCCAAAACCTCACTACCCATATGTGCGTGTACAACTCTACTTGCTATGCTATATGAAATATTACATTTCAAATTCTTCTGTATACTGCTATTGAACATAAACTTTACTAGAGGTCATTGAACATTATACAGAGTATTTTAAATATAGCTTGTTTTATTTTGAATAATAATTGTTTTTCTTTTGATGGTTCTTTCTATAGGCAACTTAAGAATGTGGCTATGAGGGCTAAGTTTGCTCCCAGCTATGCTAATTCGTTTATGGGACGATTTGAGGAAATTTTTTTGTATAGTGATTCTTACATTGTCAACAATGTGGTGTTTGCTACACTGATGATTTATTTTTATAGCTCAGGGCTCACAGCTTCAGAGATTCAAATATTCGAAGAAAACGTTTTTGTCATTTAGAAAACACAAGTGCAACCTAAATGAAATTTTGGGTATCAGCTCGTCATCAGAGTATGGAGTCTGTTTAAGTATAAAAAGAGTAAGACATGACTTATGCACAACTATTCTAATAACTAATACACATAAAATATTCCTTATAACCTATTTCTAGTCGGGTAAAACTACCCATACATATAAACCTAAACTTATGAACAAATAATATACACAACACAACCTTTACCTCTTCAAATTTCTCGAACCACAACTGGAATCCAAATGATTTCCTTATTACTTTGTAAAATAAATGGAGACCACGTAATAAAAAAACAGGAATAATTTATTCTAGCGACTCAGTGTTACTACCTTCAGGGAATAAAAAACTACAAAAAACTATACCTTTTGTACTCTATCCTTAATTACATTTTATTATCAATTAAACAATAAACAACAATTAACTTTTTAAAGCAAACATTTCCAATTCAATTCATTATTTAAACCTTTGGGAATTAATGTATTATATTTTAAAATATATGTACTTTCCTTGTACAATAATTTTTGTTTTAATATATCATCTGTAACATTTGTGCATTCTATCTGTTCCAAAATAGTACCATATAATAAATTAGCATCACTTCCATGAAACCTTTTAAAATGTAAAGCATTAACTTTATCTTCCCTACAGTTTTTTTATGTCCCTTAAATGTTCCATGAACCTTGTATGGAGCTCTGTCTTTGTTTCACTTATATCATATAGGTGACATGGACATCTCAGGGCATATATTACCCCTTTGCTTTTACAGAAAAAAGTACCCCTAGGTTCAACCCTAATGTTATTCATGCTGTGAAATATACTTATAATTTGAGAACATATATTGCACTTGACACATTTCAAAGTTCCTTTAACTAATGATGTGCTTGTTATCTCCATGGCTAGCATGATCAACATACCATGCACAAC
The DNA here is from genome assembly GCF_019279795.1 of Protopterus annectens. Taxonomy (NCBI): domain Eukaryota; kingdom Metazoa; phylum Chordata; order Ceratodontiformes; family Protopteridae; genus Protopterus; species Protopterus annectens. Next base: position 171,371,105 of record NC_056745.1, on the reverse strand, counting down.
TATTGGGGGGATTCAGTAATCCTCCATATAGGACGAACAAAGTCCTACTCAGAGACTGCCGTCTAAGAGTTAGACATCAGCGTGTCATGCATATGCATGAGGGCGCACTGACTCCACTCCCAGGCTAACACGGAGCATGTAGGAGTACAGGGGGTGTGTCAGACTGCCGAGCAGTCCAAATATCCACACCCCTGCAAGTGCCTAACTCTGCAAATGTCAGCAGATATGAGCGAGTCTGCTCAAATGTGTATACCCCCAACACTACACTCCCCCACATTAAAAAGCCCTGTACAAATGAAATAAAATGTAAACATTTTTTTTTATTATTCATCATATAGCTGCCTGTATTTGTGCGTGTGTGCGCAGGTGTACCCATTGCTTAGCTACAGTTAGCAGTTTAGACATCGAAGAGGATAATAAACCACTTATATGCAAATTAAGCCAAATAGCAATAGTGTAGTGGTAAGCCTTCGCACAAAGAGGAGGCATTCCCAGTTCAAGTCCCACCACTCCCCTCTCCTTTTTCAGTAGGAAATCCGTGCATAAAAATAAATCCTGACATTTACCTTTTAAATTATATTAAAATGCATTGAAATGGCCTATGTAGTAGTGAACGATATTTTAAATATATATAAGAAAGTGAAACAGTCATGCATAATAATGAATGCATAAGTAACCTATCTTAAGCAATGTGAAGCACTGCTAAGCAACGTTTACCAGTATTAAGCACATTTAAGAATAATTGCGCATAGCTAAGCACTGCTTTAACTAGCACAATATAATTGCCCATAGCTAAGAACTGCTTTAACTAGCGCAATAGCTTTGCACGGAGCTGCGCATCATGCCAATTAGCGAAAACCAAACATGTTTGCGCAGAGGTGGACACCGCATTAACTAGCGCAACATCAGGCAATGTAGGGCAATGTCGGGCAACGTAGAGCAACGTTGGGCAAAGTTGAGCAAAGTCAGCTAAACACAGCCACACCCCGTACTTGTCAGGCCAGTAGTAAAATAAAAAAGCAATGACAGGTCTCGAACCTGGGATAGTGTGCACCATAATCACAATACTAATTAACTAAGCCATGACAGCATTTGATGTTCATGGACTGTCAACACATATATACATATGAATCAAAGTTTGCCCAGTGTTAAGCAGGTGTGCACTCTGTTGAGAACTTTCAAATCCAGCCAATCACAAATAAGTGCGGGAAATGAGGCATATTTAAGCTCCATAGGTGGGAATACTTGCCATAACTGGCTGCAGCTCCCATCTGCAGGCAGCAATGGCTGGTGTCTGAGAGGGCTCTTGCTTCTGAGCACAACGGTGGGGCATTGAGGAGTCAAAACTGATGGTTTGGCTCCTCATCCATCATCATGATGCTAGACTCCTGCAGGGCCTGTTCCACGGCATGGAATACAAAGCGGAGGCCTGGAACCATCTCACACATGAACTCACCAGTGCCACAGGTGTTCCTTGGACTGGTGAGCAGGTTAGACATCACCATGCAGACCTGAAGAGATGCAAGTAGGACCTACTGAACTAATGTATACAGGTGGCCCGTGGGATGCAAAATGCCCCACTACTGAGTAGGTAGCCATGGACTGAAGTATGTAAAGATTGCTAGTGTAGTCGATAGTATGGATAGGTATATGTCTCAATATCACTTCATTTACTTCACAGCTGCAGATGTCCATGCTGTGAATCAGCAAGCCTATGCAGATAGGCTGCTAAGGCTGCGCCACCAGGCAGGTTAATAATTTTTCTGCATGTACTGTTATATAAAATAAGTGAGAGAGCCTGGCTAAAAGTGCCTCAGCCCAATAATAAAGGTATAATAAGGCTTGAATAACCTGTCTGCGTGAACTGTTATGTAAAATAAGTGAGAGTGCCTGAAAAAAAGTGTTGTAACCCATTAATAAAGGTATAATAAGTCCTGAATTATCTCTCTGCATGTATTGTACTGCCCTTCCTACACAGCCCCTAGCACAGCCACCCTCCGGGCTGTGAAGGTGCAGTGGTGACTGCCCATGGGTGGGGATCTCAGTTCCACTGTTACCATCTGTGGGCTCATGGGCTTGCGATTTCCAAACATCTTTCCCCATCAATTGTGTTCACCCACCCCATGTGTCATATTCCGCCCCTATATGCGTCTTGTTTGCCTTGTCTGTTTACCTCCCCAACCTACCTCCCAAAACATACCTACTTCCCCTACCACACATTCCACTCTCACCTGAAAAAAAAGGGCAATCTGCTCCAACAAAAAAATTACGCCCCATACATAGCTGCCCATTTTGCACAGATGTCCGCTGGACACAGAAACTGAAATTCAATTGGCAGTACAACATACTTTGTTGTCCTCACCCCTCTCTCAAGGGTGGAAGGTTTCAAAATTCCCTCCAAATTACTAGTATATGCACAGCTGTTGCTGTTAAAGAAATGGGCAGCTATGGACCTTCCCTACACCCATCCTGCACATCCCGAGCTGTTTTCCCTACTGTCTTTCCACTTTGTGCCCCTTTTTCACCACTTTCCTATCTCCCCATTTTCTTTTCTTTCAAAGAAATAAGTGCAGAGGTTAGTGGGAGTAAACACTTTTAAGCAGCAGTAAGCAGGTTTGAGCAAGTGTCCGCATGTGTGCGCTTAGCTAAGTATTGCCAGCATCGCGCAAACCCACTTACAACTGCTTAAAAGTGCTTTAGTCACCCTGCATATGAGGGGCCTTGTTCTGCACAGCAGCAAAATAAAACACCACTGTCAGTCTCGAACCCCGGACCACAGACACACTAGACTGCATGAAGTACCACTAGGCCACAGTAGATATACAGCAAGATGATGCTGAAATATATATATCATGCATCAGAATGTGTGAATGTAAAGGAAAGATAGGAAAGCCATAACACAAAACCTGCTCTGTGGAACTTTACCAGCCGTTGCTGTGGAATTGCATTACATGACTGTGATAACAGAACCAGACATTCTAGCAGTAAATACTGTTACAGCAGCACTTCACAACCCCCACACAGTATCATAGCAGGACAATCCCCACCCAAATGTACACAATACCGGTGTGTTCAAGGTACATCAAGGATGTAGGTAGGCATACTCAGTATTGGAATTGTCCAGTTTCATGAGCATCCTGTGATAATGTCAACAAAATAAAAAGCACAAACAGTGTAGAAGTGAGTACATTAATATCCACAGTATAGCTGTTCCCAAACAGTTCATGTGCCAAATGAAAACATCACAATAACTACATATGTATGGCAGCTAATTGTGGATATTGTAAAGAAACTCCATACTCCCATGTATCTTGTGTTAGCATTTCTAGGGGTGAGTACAATTCTACAGTGTCAACTGTGTACTGGAAGAGGCAACATTCAGGTCTGAGTACAACATACAAATAACTGGCTACACCCTTAGCAACAGTTAGAAGAAGTATACCAACATTCTGAGTTACACAACTGTGTCCACAGCAAACAAGCATGGTCCCCACTCTGGAATTCTGAAAGGGCTACGCCTACCTGACCTAGCAATTTATAGCACGGGGTTGCTATGACAGTGAGTACTGCAAGTACCACACAGCAGGCTGCATGCAATTGCCAAATGGTGGCCACCAATTGGTACAGAGACCATCACATGCACATGTGCAGATACCTATAAAAGCAGTCTGTACTTGCTGTCCACACATGCAATCATTCCATTGCAGGTACGGAGGGAGAGAGAGAGAGACAGAGAGAGAGAGAGAAAAGAAAAGAAAAAGGTGATGTAAAGTTAAGAAATATAACAAATAGAATATATTGAAAAAATAGTATACTGTCAACAGAAATAATATTGAAAAAATATATTGAAAAGAAGCCATATTGAAAAAAATCATTGAAATAAAATATACTTGAAAAAAATTTGAAAGAAAAAATATACAAAAAAATGAAAAAAGGTATTGAAAAAAAATATTGAAAACAATATATTCTGAAATATACAGATATTTAACAAAACTCTTCAACATTAAAAGAGATACTGAAAGCTAAATGTATATTGGTAAAAAAAGTATACCAGGATATACGGCAACATATACAAACACATACAAAGGCAAGGTATGTAACAGCTATGTATTTACTGGAATGTAGTAGATCTTAATGAAGAGTACTCTATATAGTTTGAATTATCCATATGTGGCAGCAGTACGTGTCAATGCACAGATGCCCTGCATAACCACTGGCATGGGGCAATGAGTGTGTTGCTGTGTGCAGTGGGTTGTGACGGTGACATATGTAGTTCAGCATTAAATGTCAAACATTTGATCCATGTTATCTGTGTTCTGTACAGTAGTGTGTACAATGTCTGTTTGGGGTAGTAGCCCATACGGTTATGCAAACATGGATGTGACAGAGTAACAAATGCATGATAGTCATATTAATGTGTAGCTTAGCATTGGCAACAACTGTACCAGGCTAGTATGCTAATTCAGCATTAGCATCTATTTATACATCCTCTAATATTACTGTGTGCTCACATGTGACACCTGTTCATGTTGCAGCAAGGCCCAACAGGTCAGCCGTGAGGTACATGTACTTACAACAGTGTGGACCTTGTGTGTGTATGGCACACACATACGGAGAGATCTGTCTGTGTCAGATATATTAGCATCTGTACATGTGCATTGAGCAAGGGACATACTTCAACTGTTTGTGAAAGGTGGATATATATATGTTGTTGAAGGTTGTTATGTGCATATATCTATGTAGGTTGTAGTGTGTGGCAGAGCAGACAGCATACAGTGCTGGTATATGACATGTGGTGGTTAAACGCTGTGGGTATGGTTCATCAGGTTTGCAGTGTTGCAGCCAGTGAGGCCTGCTAAAGCTACATGGGCTGAGAACACCTTCAACGCATTCTGCACAACACTGTGCAATGTTATGATATAACTGTATACGTCACAACCTTCCCATACTTGATATACCCACCATGACAGGTAGGCTGTATATGTACCTATATGTATATCTATATGTACAGCAATGGATGTTCATATGTATGTGTGTGTGTGTATATATATATATATATATATATATATATATATATATATATATATAGAGAGAGAGAGAGAGACAGGGTCATAATTACTGCAACAGATGCCTGGTGACAAAGCCATGGACTCAAGCTCAGTGTTGACACTGTATTGGCATCCCTCCTTGCAAAGACTCAGTATCCATGAACTACCACATGGGTGGTAGTCTACTCAACACCGAAGGTGTGATAAGAAACCATGGGACACAAGTGGACAGTAGTCTCCCCTTTGATAGTCACAGTGCGACACTAGTCATATAATCCATCTACATGGCACATGTCATCACAAAGGTGTGTCATCCAGGGAATAATAAGTCAGTGTTCCCCTCTACACCACACACATAAACCCCGGTATAGAGTACAATGCCCCATGTGGTATGTACCTCACAAGACACCTACAGCAAGTGGAAAGGACACAGACATACCTCACAAAGAGTGATACCGGTGTCAAACAGATGCCCTATGCAGACCGTCACACAAACCCAAAACTAGACTGTGTTGCATACTGCCTACCCAGAGGTGACGTCTGACTGACATACTAAGCTATGTCAAACCCAGATCTGTTGAACATGCTCCATGTAAACAGATCACAATCTGTACGAGCTACATGCTCTAGGGACCCAAACCCTTTGACCACAATTAACAGCACATGCTGGAGGGATAGATTCCTAGCTCAGAGACATCCCATACTCTGGGACTAACCAACTACCCATAGCAAACAAAACCCCTAATTAGCAGTCATCATAAATAATCATGGAGATTGTATGGGAGATAGTGAATACACCCAGGCAATCACCACAGTGTCTCTGCTTGACTGGGCCATGTGTAATTTAAGAGGCCAGGGTAGCGTATGGCTAGAGTTCTACAGGCCTTAGGGCCAATAGCCTCTTACCTACCTGTGAAGAGATACACACCCACATGTACTGGCTGCAATAATCGATATGTGAGGTTGACTGAGTGTGATGGTGAATATGTTGGTGAATGTGTCAGAGTTCGGTATATGTGTGATAGCTTAGTGGGAAACTGTCTCAGTCATGTTATTATGTGTCCCAGCTGTGATCCCAGTAAAAGATGTGTATGCAATTGTTAGGCAGAAAAAGCAATATGCCATACAGTCTGATGTAGTCCCTTGTTGTCGACTGGGGTGTCCCATTGTGGGCTAAAGCAGTACATGCATGCATATTGGGTGTTACTGCTGGTGAATCCAACTCCTGTATGAACTGTAGTACTACCTGAAGCTGTATGCCTAAACAGCACAGTATGGTGTACGTGCACATTTATTGGAACCACTGTTATGTGTGTTCCCTGTAGTCCTCACAGATTACATACTTCAGGCATAAGGTCTGGTAACTACTGACACACAGTACTGTATGGTACACAGGTAAAGGTCACCTGTGTTGCCCTACCTTTGTGTCTGTTATGTATGTCTGCTGTGTGTGTGGGTATGCCTGTACCATGGCCTCAGTCATATGTGTGTTACAGGATGTAACTGCGTATCTGGCAACATGTGTAGCCTAGTACAGCAGTATGCCACCTATATTAAAGAATGTGCACATATGTTAGGCAGGGGTCCACCATCAATGACTAGTGTGGTATACTGGTAATAGTGTCAGTGAACTTTACATTCATTGCAATGGATTACATATTTCATGATGCATTAGCATGATATATACCTCCTGTGGCTAGGTGGTGCATTGTGTCACATACAGTGTGCCATGTACTGTTGTATAGTCTTACATACTGTTATAACTTTATTGCTGTACAAAACATGGTTTGATATATAGAGTGTGCCAGGCACTGTCAGGTATCTATGTGTTGAGAACTGATATGTGGTATTGAATGTGTGTATCCTCTGACAGCCAATAGGTTGCTTTATATGGCAGTTAATTTATATCTGTACTTTAGAATGTTACATGTGCCACATGACTTGCTCACACATATTGTTTAATTGTCTTCCAGGGTAATGTCCCACCATCGTAACCCGGCATATAGCATGGCTGAGGAGGAAGCCATCACAGTGAGCCTGGTGCAGCACTATGCACTGCTGTTCTCCAGAACCAGCCAGGACCAGCATGAGTGGGCTGCACTGTGGCAAGAACTTGTCCATAAGGTAAATGACATAGGCATATATAACCAGACATATGAGCAGGTACACCATCACTGCAGTGATTTAATTAGACATGTCTGGCAGCATGGGTCTGATATCCACAGACAACAGCTTGCCACAGGTGGGGGGTAGACATCCATCCCCCCCTCACCAGAGTGGAGGAGCTGCTCCTGAGCCAGGTGGCTCTGGGCCAACCACAACCACAACAATTAACATGTATCATCATGGAGGCCAGAGCCACCCAGCAAGTTGACATAGAGCGTGCAGGTAACATGGCATAGCTGTAGAATACTCTTACCTCTATTGGTAGTGCATGCTTATGTGAGATGTGTACTGTGTAGTTAGATGATGTGGTGCCTAGTGTTGTGCAATACTAATAATTAGGAATATAATCTGTAGGCCTGTGACTGTCCACAGTTGTACTACTGTAAGATTGCAAACACACAGTAGGAATGCCACAGTTGTTGCCACTGACAAAGTGTCAGATATCCTTGTAGGTCCCTCTGGTGAGACAGCAAGGCAGCAGAGCCATGCTGGTGAGTGTATTATACCTTACATATTGCTAATTAAATGTGCATGTCATAGGTGAGGTGTAGGCTATGTACACGTAACACACCTATGCATAATGCATGCTGTGCATGTTTGCTGTGAGACTATGCACATCCTAGTAATGTGGATAGCTGCCTAAAACAAATACAATACACAGGGCATCCCACACAATTGTGGCAACACTGTAGTGGACATTGGATAGACAGAGTCGATACACATGCACACAACATACACACCTTTGTCATATGCAGTACATGTTAATGTTCTACACATGGCTTATTCAGACACCTGCTGTAAGGTCACACTACAGTATCCCAAACCTCATTCACACAGCACACTTAATATACCTGAGGGGTAGATGCCTCACATGTGGCTGTGCAACACTCTTCAACACATAACACATTCATGTTAAGCAATGCCCCCTATTGGGCACCTCACAAACCCATGTAACAACTGGCCGTGAAATGGTGAATGTAGCCATGGTACTGCAGTTCAGGTACAGCATGCAATGTGCTGGTCTGGCACACATTAGTAGCCTTGAGTGACCACATGATGCTGCATGATGATGGCTCATGGTACTACACCCCATCCAGTTACAGTGGCCACATTAATACACATATTATGAATTGCTTTGCACCTCAATGTTGTGTGTGTGCAGACATATGCACCTATACGCAATATGCATAGCAATCCCCATTTGTAGAAAGTGACACACATATGTCTTGTAATGCTATGGGGTATATAGGCCACATGAAACACATTGTGTATGTGTGATGTTTCATGTTGCAGTTGTGTGGTAGCATGCCATGTCATGGCTGGCACTGGCATGTCCACATTATGTCCTACACTCACCATAACCACTGTACAATGATAATGTTGAGCAATGGTATTCCATCAGGTATACATGCACCACTCATCCTGTGTGTATACATAGCATGCTTGTGCTACACCTGTGTCCACATTCATCAGCTAAAGACACAGATGCTCCAATCAGAAATGGATATCTATGTGACACACTGATACACATCTAGACATGGTATGTATACCTGTGACTGATGGTGCACAGGACATTGCAGGGCTTTTAATACCTACACAGCAATGTTGTGTCCATGTACACATTGCATTCCAGGGTGAGGCCATTCACTGAACAAAACACACATGCATCAAGGCCATGTATACTGTTATTAGTAATGGCTGTCTACACTCACACTGCATGCTGCTGAGCAACACATCCTGCATCCTGTCACATTTGATATAAATGTTTGGCTTGTGATACTGTACCCCAACATCACATGCTATTGATTATGTTCGGGGATTGCTGGTGGTGGTGGTGGTATGTGTGTGTGTTTGTGTGTGTGTGTGTGTGTGTGTGTGTGTGTGTGTGTGTGTGTGTGTGTGTGTGTGTACTAGTGAGCAGTGTATTTGTGTCCATGTGTTCATGTGTGCGTGTGTGCATGTGTGCATGTGTTCATGTGTGCATGTGTGCATGTGTTGATGTGTTCATGTGTTCATGTGATCATGTGTGCATGTGTTCATGTGTTCATGTGTGCATGTGTTCATGTGTGCATGTATGCTGACATCATGTACAGGTCGTAAAGTGTGTTTCCTGTCTCCCTCTCACAGGTGCTGATACTGGGCTGGTTCAATGCAGCAGGGAAACCGAAGTCACTGAGCATGATAGTCACAATGATGATAGGTGTGTTGAAGCAAAGGCATGTTTACCAGGGTCTATCATAGGGCCACCAATCGACACTACACAAGTGTCCACCCCATCCATGCACACAGTCATACTGCCAATACATCCATCACAATGCCCTTAGCAGAGGGACAGCATACAGCCAGCATTGGCCAGGACAGTGTGGTATCCATGGCACATGCATCCCGACACAGCAGCCATACCCAGATGTCTGGAAGGGTACCACATAGGCAGATGTCCAGGGGTTCTCGTCAGAGCACTGCTGCCCATCATGCCACTGGCAAATGTGCCACAGGTCTAAGTACCTCATGCATGTTCCAGGCTGTCATGTTGGCACAGGCATGCATGGAACGGTACACCAGACAGGGACTTAGGGCACAGAGGGCACATAACACTGCCGTAATAGACGGTATCTGTGACCTAGCTGGTGCCATCCGCAATTACACTGACATCACTGATAGACGTTGGTGAGAGACACTAGATGTCCTCTGCAATGTCATGTCCATGTGTCTGGACAGTGCGGGACAGTTGATTTGTCAATGTGGGCATATGCCAGCAACATCAGCAGCTGGCAGTTGCCGAGGACGTCCCTCAAGCAACAGCCGCTCCCGTAGTGTTAGTACCAGCCCCATCAATGTTGGGGGTGGGCTGTCCATAGAATGTGCTAGAAGACCATTTGCATGTGGCTCTGGACAGTCCCAGCAGGGACCTGGGTACAGTGTACATCCATCTACCTCTGGGGATAGTACCCAGTCTGGCTTGGTACCTGATAGTGTCAGTAGCACCCTTGCCAGACACAGGTACCATATCCATGGCCAGAGATGGTGATCTGTAAAGCCTCGCAGGTACAGTCTGTGGCTGTCCCACAAGTACCCGTATGTGGCAGCCACATGGTGGAACTGTGTGCATGCAGACACACACACACATAATCCAGACACCTAGGGCTAACACATACACACACATTACATCAACATTGGCCCATACCATTATTCTTGCCCCCCCAAACACACACACACACACACACACACACACACACACACATACATGTTGATTGGATGGCTCACTGTAGGCCTCTGGCAGACCAACAACACACCCTGTGCATATGATGAAACCTGTGCCACCTCCTGTCATCTGTAACATCGATGCAGGAACAGGCTACCATGGTGCTGATGCACAGGGTGTCTTTATAGCAGTATAGCAATGTTAGCATGTTGTCAGCAGTAGAGTGTAATGATATGCTTGAAGGTGTAGCTGAGCAGGCATGATGCATCAAAGCTATGATGTCATTGTAGTGTTGTTTACACCAGTGTTAGTTACAATTGTATATTGTCCACCCATGTGTCACTTCGCTGACGTGTGCAGTATTGGCAGCATGTGTTAGAGAGTGGACAGTATGTGTGGGATGTGTGTAGCACATATTTGCAGATGTACAGTTGTGGAAATGGTGGAGGTGCACCGTCTGCATGTACGTGCATAGTGGACACATGGGCAGGGTGACATGCTCTGTATTACACAGTAACACTCCATAGTTTCTATTTGTGGCAGGATGCATTGTACTACACACATTTTGGAACCTGACTACACATGTATGTATGACATGACTGTGCTGTGGGTGATACTGTTACTATCTGTCATTGTTCCACATTCTGGTAGTATACATGACTGCAACAGCCTGACCATAACCAATCGTTAGCTGATGTCCTGACAACTGACACACAGATGTAGGACACACAGCAACATTTGGATCCTTCAGGTACTATAGTATGCCAGTAACCAGTGGTATTCAGCTGCACCTATTACTGAGACCACTCCTGTTTGGCATATGGCTCTCATAGGTACAAGCAATCACAGTAGGGCTATGTCTGTCTAAGTGTGCTAATGCATACTGTGGCCTATACTCCATTCTCCAGGTGAGATACACATCCTCCACAAGGGTATCATACAGACAGATACCTGTTGTCAAACCCATGCTGTAAAGCTATAGGCGAAACTAAGCATAGTCATCCACCCTTACAGAACATAGTATCCCCACAGTACCACATAGGTAGTAGCCACCAACATCATGAACAGATACCGATGTGTACATGCAACCTAGTGTTACGTCACCTCTCCTTTGATAATCACATTCCCTAAGGTATTTTGGAATCCCTTGGTGGATCACATAAGCAATCAGGTGACTGCATGCATGTCCTCAAAGGTTGTTGTACACCTATACCTATAATGCATAGTGATCATTGACAGACTCTGCTGCATTTGAACAGGTCTGACATATACCTCAGCCATAAACCCTCATACATACAATTCAATAGAAACTGTAATGAGTGTGTGTGACACGGATGACCTAGGCCAGGCATCACTGCAGTGGCTGGCCTTGTCACAAGCATACAGATGTGACCTAAGGTCTGTGAATCAGCAGCACAGTTTGGCAAAGATGCCAACTGTGTACTTGGATGAAGCAGGGTTCCCACAAATGCAATACTTGAGGTGACATGTACTTATATGCATTTGCCTCATAGCTACCTCACATGTGCAATGCCTACTGATATGTCATATGGTAGTAAAAGCAAAAACCCTAACACATTGACCAACACTGTCACACACATGGAGCACACACACTCACCAAGTGTAGGATTCAAACCTCTACTTAATGAATTCATGGTATTAGAGGAGTACGCATCAACATGTCATGCTGTACACATTACTGGGAAGTTTTTTTCCCACAGGTATATTTGTAGGATGATGACATAATCAGACTTGACAATTAGCATTTTACCACTTTTAAGGTGTTTTGCTTATCCCCTAAAAGGTTGCTCCTTCCGCAGGAGACCACACACAAACACACACACATGGTTGTCAAGTGCAGGATTCAAACCCCTACCTAACTACATTATGATACTAGAGGAGTACGCATTAACACAATGCGTTATGCACAGTACTGGGGGCTCTATTTTCCACAGGTATATTTGTAGGATGGTGACATCATCAGACATGACAAGGATGTGTATACCACTTTTAAGGTGTTTTACTACTCTCCAAAAAGGTTGCTCCTGTCCAAGGAAATCACACACACGCAGTTGTCAGTTGCAGGATTCAAACCCCTACCTCATGACACTAGAGGAGTATGCATTAGCACGACGTGCTATACACATTACTGGGGTGTTTCTTTTCCACAGGTATATTCGTAGGATGGTGACATCATCAGACATGACAAGGATGTGAATACCACTTTTAAGATGTTTTACTACTCTCCAAAAAGGTTGCTCCTCTCCAAGGAGATCACACACACACACAGTTGTAAGATTCAAACCCCTACCTCATGACACTAGAGGAGTATGCATTAGCATGATGCACTATACACATTACTGGGGTGTTTCTTTTCCACAGTAGGATGGTGACATCAGCAGACATGACAAAGATGTATATATCACTTTTAAGGTGTTTTACTACTCTTCAGTAAGGGTGCTACTCTCCAAGGAGATCACACACGAACACACACAGTTGTAGGATTGAAACCCCTACCTACCTACTTAATGATACTAGAGAAGTACGCATTAGCATGACACGCTATACACATTACTGGGATTTCTTTTTTCCACAGGTATATTTGTATGATGGTGACATCATCAGACATGACAAAGATGTGTATACCACTTTTAAGGTGGTTTACTACTCTCCAAAAAGGTTGCTCTTCTCCAAGGAGGTCACACACGAACACACACAGTTGTCAAGTGCAGGATTCAAACCCCTACCTAGCTACTTCATAAAACTAGTGGAGTATGCATTAGCACGACACAATATACACATTATTGGTGGCTCTTTTTTCCACAGGTATATTTGTAGGATGGTGACATCATCAGACTTGACAAAGATTGGTTTACCACTTTTAAGGTGTTTTATGACCCTCCTAAAAGGTTGCTCTTTCCCAAGGAGACCACACACAAACACCCCCACTTGTGAAGTGCAGGATTCAAACCCCTATCTAACTACTTCGTGATACTAGATGAGTACGCATTAACATGATGCTCTATACACATTACTAGGGGTTCCATTTTCCACAGGTATATTTGTAGGATGGTGACATAATCAGACTTGACAGAGATTAGTTTACCACTTTTAAGGTGTTTTACTACTCTCCAAAACATTTGCTCCTTCCCAAGGAGACCACACACAAACTTGTCAAGTGCAGGATTCCAACCACTACCTAACTACTTTATGATACTACAGAAGTACACATCTACATGCCGCACTATATACATTACTGTGTTATCCTTTCCACAGGTTTATTTGTAGGATGGTGACATCATCAGACTATACAAAGTGGGTTACATTAGGTGGGCTACACTGAAGGAATGTCTACACACTTTGGCCATGTCATCATCAAAGGGGTGTGTACTATCTACCTGTGTCCCCAGGGCCATAATGACTTTCTCTGTACATACTGGATTACCACCTATGTGGTAATTTGTGTGCACTTTGTTGTACCCAAAGGGGATGCCTATGCATTCTTTGGCATTCAGCTTGAGCCCATTGTTTTGACACCAGGTATCTGTCTCTGTAAGACACTTCTAGAGGATGTCTGTGTTAGCCATGCAGTCAGTTATGGACCACAGTTACCATTCATTTGTAGACCTGTTCAGCCATACACCTCCCATGCTTGCCTCTACCTCTGAACAGTATCTACTGAACAGGTGGGGTCCCAGGACCAAGACCTGTGGGATGCCATTTGTAACTGGCTTAGAGTTGGACATGGCACCAGCAACTCTGAACATGTGTGTTTGATCTGTGAGCCACCTGGCCACCCATCCTGTGATGTAGCTGATAATGTTCCAGCTGGTATGCTTGTCCATAATGACAGAGTGGGGAATGGTGTGGAAAGTCCTTCATGAGGTCTGGGTGGTCTGTGTGGACTATGTTCACCTCCATCTATGTCCTTGGTAACTGTTTGAAATAAGTCAACTAGGTTTGGGAGCCAAGATCTGACTTTTACAAGGTGAAGTTGTGGAGAGTACAGTGTCTGGAGGTCTCCAATGCCTCTGTTTATGGGTTCCATGACAATTTGCTCAATAGCTCTGTAGACCAGGCTGAGTAGACATATTGGGCAATGGTGTCCATGTTCTGTTGTGGCACCCCCTTTTGGAGATGGATGACTGTTTGTGTATGCCATTCTTTGGGTGCATAGCCTATGGTACACATGTGTCTGGACAGTGAATGTGAGTGAGGGTCCAGTTCCTCATGGGCCTAGTGTATGACACAGCCTGAGACACCATCCAGACACATTGATGCTGTGTTCTCAGCTTTGGTGAGGGCTGTCTTTACCTGCATGTCCATGATGTCTGGGGCTCTGCATCCTTCTGTGCTGGACACAGGCAATTTGGGGGTAATGGGGGAGGTGTTTACACTGAATGTGTCCCCCTGGATGTGGGCAATGATAGTTAGTTTGGTGTATTTCTTTTGTTTTTTTCAGTAGCTGACAGCATATTTGGAGGTTGCCACTACATGTCTGGTATAGCTACCGAAGGCTTTGTGGTTGTTATTATTACATTCCTTGGCTATTTGTCTTTAGAAACTGTTCTTGTATTATTTTGTGAGCGATCATTGTTTCATCCTGATAATGATCAGTGATGCGTTTCCTTTAGTGAAGTTGGCTCTATCATGTGTTTGTTTCCTCCTTCTGTTGTCTAGCTTATTTATGGGCAACAACCACCTGATTGTTGTCTTATTTTTGGAGGTGTGCATCTTGGTTTTATTTGTGATGTCTCAATCCATGCATCCCTGTAGATGCTCATAGGATGCACTTGTAAATGATTCTGCAGTTTGTATACCATTATCCTATAGCACGAGAGCTTTGGAACGCTGCACTTTGGTCTTGGGAAGTGTGCAGTTTGCTTTTGCAAATGTCTTCACAGTGGTTTCATTGACTGGGTGGGGGGGCTGGATGTGGATGTCCAGTGTGATTACTTCATGATCTGATATTACCAGCGAGGGGTTTATCTCTGTAGTGGAACACTGGTACCCCATGTTGGTGATGATCATGCCCAGTATGTTGTCACCTCTAGTGGGCGTGGTGACCAGCTCTTCCAGGGTGTTAGGGTTTTCAAAATCTAGGAATCATTGCGCGAAGGACGTTGTACATGAGTAATTCCACCACTCACTGTTTGGGTAGTTGTAATCTCCTCATATAATGGTGTTGGATAGGACCTTTATACTTTCCACTGTTCTCCAGAATACTGAGTGAGGTTCCTGAGACAAGGTATGTGATCTGTAGCAGGCTACAATCTGATAGGCAGCTTTAGCCAATGTTACTTGCACTTGCATGGTCTCCAAGGCCTCGTGCTGTGCCACTAACCTGAAGGTGTGGGTATCCATAGGGTAAATGGGTACACCCCTTCCTTTTGTATTTCACTCGTGGTTTTGGGTCCAAAGGTCAGAGGGATTGCGAGTGTTTTACGTGGACCATATCCAACAGCTCTCCGTTTGACATTGCTTTGTATTTTAGGCAGTGAACACCTCTGAGTGGGCGATATGCAAGGGAGTACTTATGGAGCATTTTGAGATGGTCTGTAGTATGGCATGTATTTCAGGCTGCTAATGCTCTTTGTGTGGTATTGCTGCTGGATTTCCTGTTGTTGTAGTTGTCTTGTGAGTTACATAGCAACAGTGGCATTGTACTCCATTATAGTTCTAGTGAGTGATGAGTGGAGGGGAAAATTGTCCTCTTCCATTCTGCATGAGACGCATTTTGTGTTGAGGTGTGCCACATGGGAGGGTTTCCTGACCACTGTGGGAATGTGATTAGCACGGTTGTATCCACTGTCCACCTATGACCCAAGGTCCTTTGTCACACTTTCAGTGTGAAGTATACTACCATCTCTGTTGTAGTTCTTGACTACAGAGTTTTTAACATAGGGGATGACAATGCACCTTTTGGCATTGTGCTAGAGCCCATGGCTTTGACAACAGCCATCTGTCCCAATGAGGCCCTTTTGTAGGATGTCCACATCTTTTGTGTTTAGCATTATGGCTCCTGGGTTGCAGTCCTCTGGTAAATTCAGCTGCCACAGACCTGCCATGTTAATGTTTACTTCAGGGAAGTAGATACTACACAGCCTGGGAAGTTATCTGGTCCCATGGCTGCTGTGATACTGACTTTGGAGAGTGTTTATTACCTGTGCAGCCATGATGACAGCAATTTTGTGGTCTTCCATTATGGAGATGTGCTCTTTAATGGGTGTGTGGGGGGGTACAGTTAACAGTGATCCTATCTGCCAGGATGTTGGCAATATCAGTTGGCTCTGTACATTTACTGCCATTGAGCTGTAACTCAGAACAGATTTGACTGTAACCATGACATGAACCTGTCTGTTGGGCAGAGTTTTCCTAAGTAGACAGTATGCCACAGAGTACAGGTTGGGTTACATTCAGTCTTGTTACATGGGGTGGCTATTTGAGGCCAGTAATCCTCTTGTTAAGGTACTTCATTGGTCTTTCTAGCTGCGGAACATGCCTAGTCGGATTCATCGCAAGTGTGTTGTGGTACTCTCTGACAGGTCTGATGACTGCTGAGTAGTGGGAACCTCCTTTGACCTATGTGCACAGACCTTGGCAGTTTGTGTGAACACATAGCATGATTTTCCAACCACTTTGTGAATGTGTTTCTGGAAGTAGAGATGACTATCCACATTTGTCCATAGATACCTAATTATCACATCCATATTTAGCCTAAGTGTGTGAGCATGCCCAGTATGACCTTTCAGTATGTTGCTGCCTGACATTTGGTTAATTTCTTTGTGTGTGAGCATGCCCAGTATGACCTCTCAGTGTGATGCTGAATGGAATCCACTACATTTGTTGGAGTGTGTGAGCACGCCCAGTATAGACATTTATACTATATGTGTATGGCAAATCAAGGTGTATTTTTACAGCAGGGCTCACCTTTGTGTCATAGATCAACAGGGATCATGCTATGCCTGCTGGGCCTCCATGCAACACTTTGCATAGACTTACCAACATTTCTACATACAGTGGGAACAGCTATTCTTTGTACATTTCTACCCGGGGGTGCACAATCGTGCATACACACTTAGACAGCCTTACACAGGCTTACATGGGTGCACACGCGTGCACACAGTGTAAGCAGCTTTGCAAGAAACTTCAGTGATTGCCATGGTGTACACCTTCGGTTTCTGGGCTTCAGTTTAGACAACTGTAGACATGCCTCTTCCAGTCCTGAGTAACTCACAGCAACCACATGCCACTCTGCTCCAATACGCTTAAAGTCTTTTTGATACATACCCCCTCATGATGTCACCTATATTCTACTCTGTTACTCCCCTAATCCTACTCTTACACTCTACGGACATGGTTCACATGGCAGGGAAATTTGGGATTCACTATCCTTATACTCATTTGCATAGGATTGCCTACTAATGCTTGGTTACATCTCTCAGACTGAGCTTCCCCCTTAGCAACCACTACTCAGTAGCCATGTTGTCTTCAGCCTGCCATTCACCTGCATGGCAGATAAATATTTTGAATAAAATCCCTATTTATGGCATTTATTTTTTGTTTTTCTGTTTTTTAGAGCACCGCACGTTTGCGCAGCGCTGTGCTATGCTTAAACATCAGAGATCGAGGAAAAAAAATATTTTTTTTATTTTGCAATGGATAAAAATGCCAATGGCCATTGGCATGCTTCCTCAACTGGATGCATCCTTTATTTGGAGCTGTCATGGCCCTGTTTCGCTATTTGCAGAACGGTACTCAGTTGCCAACCGAGTGCATTTCTGCAAATAACACTACTCTTACTCAGACAGGTTAGTGTTTCCTGGATCACAAATTTACCTCATTTGCATAGCTTTCTACAGCAAATGAGGTAATTTGCATAAACTAACCCTGTCTGTGCAAGAGTCGTTTTAGGAGCTCTCTTGCACACCACTGCCGGATGTTCCTGGATCGCTCGGCAGACACGTTGGCTTACTCTACTCTTAGACTCCGTGCAAGCCTTCGTGAATCTGGCACACTGTCTCTCAAATTTTTACCTCAGTATATGAAAAAAAAGTGTTTCCGTGGAAAAATACTTGCCACAAATTTATCCTGTGTCAAGTACTTCCAATAATACTCTATTATTTCCTTTATTTCCTTACTTTTTATATTGTAAACTGATACAATACATATAGGGTCCACAAAACCATTTTATCTCTTTTACTTTTACTATCTGTAATAACATTCTATTCTTCCCCTTTTCCTTATTTATTCCTCTTACTTCATTCCAAACTCTACTATGGGCTTCTTGTATATCATTAATATTATAACCTCTTGCTATAAACATTTTTATGGTTTCATTCATTTCTTGTGCCAACAAAACTTTATCACTACATAGTTTTGAAATCCGTAACAATTCCACATAGGGTAAAGCATTTAAAACATGGGGCAGATGGCAACTTGTAGCTTGAAGGTACTGGCTGCCATCCACAAATTTTCTATGGATATTTGTTATGATTTTCCCATTTTTATCCCCTTCCAACACAAGGTCCAGATATATAACTCTATTACCCTTTTGTAAACCATCAAAGGCTAAACCAAATGGATGTTTATTTAATTCTGTTACGAAATCTTCTACTTCATCCCAGCCATCTTCACAAAACATCATATATATAACGAAAATAAAAATTAACATATCTCTTCATAAAATTGAACGTAAATAAAAAAGTGATTTAAAAAAAAAGCCATAAAAAGATTAGGTACATAGGACAAAAGCTACCCCCATGGCCGTACCTTGTTTTTGCCTGTATAATACATTATTAAAATAAAATAATTATTTTTCAAACAAAAAACAATCATATCTGAGATAAAATTAGAAAAGGACTATCACCTAAAAATATTTAATAGCTTCTATTCCGTCCTTATGCTTAATGCTTGTATCCAAGCTTTTAATATCCAGGACTAACCAATATTTCTTCCTATCCCAGATTATGGGAGAAATTTTCATCAGAAAATCCAAACTGTCCTGTATATATGCTGAAGATTTTTGTACATAGGGCATTAAAATTTTGTGTAACACCAAACCAATGTTATGCAAGGAGTATTTGCAAGCTGATATTTTAGGTCTCTGGGGGGGGGGGTCTCTACATTTTTATGGACTTTAGGCAAGCAAAAGAAAACAGCTTTCTATCTATTCCTATTGAAAAAATTATATTCTATCTTTTACATCTCTTTCTGTGAAATAACCTAACCTTACACTCCTATCCAAAATTGATTCATAATTAAGCATTGCTTAGTCATATTCTTTCTTATCACATTTTACATACACCTCAGTGTTCTCTAAATGTTCCCTTCACATCCTATAATACTGAAATACATTCATAATGACTGTCTTATTTCCCTTGTTCAATGGTTTTATTACTAAATCTTTCCTGTTTGTAATATTTTAATGCTTGCCATTCTTTTAAAGTCAAATTATAGCTCATATTTTGTTTATCTCTTAATGCTTTATCACAAATGCCTTCCCCCTCAAATCCTATCATTGAACTAAAGTGGGATATATGTGTATTGTCAAAAGGGGGAATATATTTACTTACAGTTGGAATGTTGGATACATCTATCTTACAATATGCATTCAAAGTTTCCTCCTCACTATCACTTTCATTATTAAAAATCCCCCCTCATCTTCACAGCATGAAAAAAACTGACATCTGAATCACTATTAAATAATGATACATCCTTATCGCCTACATTAACCGTATTTAAATGCATAGAAAAATGATCTCTCAAATATAATTTACAAATGAACTTGAACATTTCCTGTTTTAAATCATGGCCTCTCGGTATTACCATGGGGACAAATTTCAGTCCAAGATTCAGTACAGTTATCTGTTCTTCTGTTAAACTACTTTGAGAAAAGTTCAACACTAGATTAGATTCAGCACATACCTTAACGTCTTAATCTCTTGTTATAACAGTGTCCTGCACCCTGGCTTTTTTTGTAGTCCGTTCTTTGTTCCCCATCTGAGTTGTAACCGTTATTTCCCCCATTCTGATTGTGTTTCTGTCCTTACCATTGTTGGTGTTGCTCCCCCTGGTCTCGAAAAGTCTGATGATACTCCTCTGGCCTTTGTGGTTGAGGTAAATCTGGGAACTCCTGGTCGTCACCTGTACCATAGTGGCTGATTTCCTCTGAAGATGCGAATGAAGTAGAGGCAGTCTTTTTAAAACTCACATGGTGACGTTGCTGCTTTCCTGACTTTCAATTGGTCTGGGGCATGAAAGCGCTCCCTGCTTCATAGTCATTAATGTCTCTAATTAGTTTAGTTTTTTTGTACTCAATAATGTCCACTTCTAAAGCAAACAATTTTTTGTTAACTCTCTCCAAAAGATTATTAATGTTTTGTACCCCCAGAGAACTACTCAAAGTTTGAGAAAGTGAAACAAATTCCTGTTTCAGACTTTTATGTTTCACTTGATCTCTTTCTAACAATATGTGTAGCCATTCCATCACACACTTATAGAAGGCTTTTAACCAACGTTCTCTAAATTGTTGTTCCACTGGACAATTTAAATGAAAAGGTGTACTGGGGTTTTTTATAAAGCGGAGACCTCTAGGTATAATATCCAAATCTACATAACTTTGTAAACCCAGTATATATAGGTATGTTCTCATTTCTTTTTCAAGTAATATATTGAATTTTTCACATATTTCCCTTTTATCAGGGGGCATCGCATTTAACATATGACCCACAGAAACAAAGGGATCAGTCACTCTTTTAGCTCTCTCATTGACAAACAAATCAAAAAGGGGGCCAATACCTTGACTTGCTGGATGATTCTCCAAAACTTGTCCAGCTACATGTATAGAGCTGTTTAGATAATGTTCCATAGTTCTTTGTGAGTCCACTTGGGAGCCCAATCCTCCAGCTGCACCTAAGGTAGATAAAACATCCTCACAGAAAGGACGAGGAACATCCACATTTGGATCCAAAGCCAATGTTAAACCACACAACACAACACAACTTTCACCTCAAATTTCTCGAACCGCAACTGAAATCCAAATGCTTTCCTCATTACTTGGTAAATGGAGACCACATAATAAAAAACAGGAATAATTTATTCTAGCGCCTCAGTGTTACCACCTTCATGGAATAAAAAACTACAAAAAAACTATACCTTTTGTACTCTATCCTTAATTACATTTCATTAATCAATTAAACAATAAACAACAGCAATTAATTATTTAAAGCAAACATTTCCAATTCAACTCATTATGAACAAATAATACTGTACACAGGACAAGAGAAGAAAAGGAGTTCATTAATACTGCACACGAGGAATCATTGAATACTGTACACAGGACGAGAGAAGAAAAGGAGTTCATTAATACTGCACATGAGGAATCATTGAATACTGTACACAGGACAAGAGAAGAAGAGGAGTTCATTAATACTGCACATGAGGAATCATTGAATACTGTACACAGGACAAGAGAAGAAAAGGAGTTCATTAATACTGCACATGAGGAATCATTGAATACTGTACACAGGACAAGAGAAGAAGAGGAGTTCATTAATACTGCACATGAGGAATCATTGAATACTGTACACAGGACGAGAGAAGAAAAGGAGTTCATTAATACTGCACATGAGGAATCATTGAATACTGTACACAGGACGAGAGAAGAAGAGGAGTTCATTAATACTGCACATGAGGAATCATTGAATACTGTACACAGGACGAGAGAAGAAAAGGAGTTCATTAATACTGCACATGAGGAATCATTTAATACTGTACACAGGACGAGAGAAGAAAAGGAGTTCATTAATACTGCACATGAGGAATCATTGAATACTGTACACAGGACGAGAGAAGAAGAGGAGTTCATTAATACTGCACATGAGGAATCATTGAATACTGTACACAGGACGAGAGAAGAAAAGGAGTTCATTAATACTGCACATGAGGAATCATTGAATACTGTACACAGGACAAGAGAAGAAGAGGAGTTCATTAATACTGCACATGAGGAATCATTTAATACTGTACACAGGACGAGAGAAGAAGAGGAGTTCATTAATACTGCACATGAGGAATCATTTAATACTGTACACAGGACAAGAGAAGAAAAGGAGTTCATTAATACTGCACACGAGGAATCATTGAATACTGTACACAGGACGAGAGAAGAAAAGGAGTTCATTAATACTGCACATGAGGAATCATTTAATACTGTACACAGGACGAGAGAAGAAAAGGAGTTCATTAATACTGCACATGAAGAATCATTGAACACTGTACACAGGACAAGAGAAGAAGAGGAGTTCATTAATACTGCACATGAGGAATCATTGAATACTGTACACAGGACGAGAGAAGAAAAGGAGTTCATTAATACTGCACATGAGGAATCATTGAATACTGTACACAGGACGAGAGAAGAAAAGGAGTTCATTAATACTGCACACGAGGAATCATTGAATACTGTACACAGGACGAGAGAAGAAGAGGAGTTCATTGATATTGCACGAGGAATCATTGCAATCGCACTTTGAAGAGAAAGATATCGCACTTCTGTAAGAATATATTAACTGTAGTGAATTAAATAGTGTATCACTCTCAGTAGAATATTACTAGTGAGATCACATTTGGAGGTAGGAGACGTCCAAGTTCATGTCAGAGTTAATGAGCCTTATTACTGTTGGATAGAAGCTGTCCAAGAGCCTGGAGGTCCTACAGCGGATGCTGCAGTACCTCTTATCAGATGAAAGTCTAGCAAACCAGCCAAATGCTGGATGTGATGTGTCTCTAAGTATTTTGTATGCCCTCTTTATGCTTCTTGTTGCAAAACATTCTTGCATGGTTGGAAGATTTATGACCATTATCTTCTCAGCAATCGTCACCACTCTTTGAAGCTTCTTCCTCTCTGTTGTAGTACTGTTTCCACACCACACAATGAAGTTGCAGGTGAGAATAATTTTAATAGCTCTTTTATAGAAAGTGGATGGAGCATTCATAGGTTCATAGGTTCATAGGTAGGTACTAGGCTATCGGCCCAAGGGCCTACATAAGCCTAGCCAGCAAGGTTCCATAGCTTATGCCACCCAAGAAAGTTATTTTCCTGTGCCACTGTCCAGCAGAGACACAGAAGTGATCCCCGTGGTGTATTTCCTATTTCCCATCCACTCACCAAGATTTTTCTTGAAGAGTGCTAATGATGAACTTTGCTTGACATAGATGGGTAGCTTGTTCCAGAGTATAGAAAGTCTCTGGGATAGGAATCTATCCCTCCAGCGTGTCCTGTTTATTGTGGTGACAAGGTTTATGTCCCTAGAGCATGTAGCTCGGAGGGATTGGGATTTCTTTAGGTGTAGCATGTCCAACAGCTCTGGGTTTGACATAGTTTTATATGTTAGGCAGAGATCACCTCGGATTAGGCGATATGCTACAGAGTAAAGCTGGAGTTTTTTGAGGCGGTCAGTGTAGGGCATTTGTTTGAGGCCAGTAATCCACTTTGTGAGGTACTTCTGTGGCCTTTCCAGATTCAGAGGAAGCTTTGCACTTTTGAGTCTTCTCAGGAAGTGCAGGCATTGGTAAGCTTATTTAATTATCTGGCCTGTGTTCATGAACCAAGAGAGGTTTTCTGAGATGTGTAACCCCAGGAACTTTTTAGATTGATCTCTCTCTACCACCTCACTGTTGATCAGGAACAGTTTGTTGGTTTTATGCAGACTATACAGAAGGATACCTTTGGTTTATCTTTTACTTATAATATGCATGATATTACCATTCATTATTTGGATGTTGAGTTGTATATTATTAATGATACAATACATTCGACATTATATAGAAAATAAACTTCTGTGAATTATTTTTTGTATACATCTAGTGCATACCCTGGGCATGAGATAAGATCTCTCCCCTATGGTAAATTCTATAGGGCTAGAACTTGATGTTCAGATGAGGTTAATTTCCAGGCAGTAGCTGTGGATATAGTTGATAGATTATTATCTAGGGGTTATAATTACAATCTTCTCATTATCGCATGGCAGAAGGTTGTAGATGGAGGTAACCAATTTACTCGGAAATATAAATGTGGTGAAAAGGTGTTTCGGAATTATAAAGCAGAATGGGAAGACATATATTTTGTGACTCATTGTGCTCCATTTGTTGAATGTGTATCACATATCTTGAGGAAACATTGATATAATATACATACACACACATGGGCATTTAGGTATTGAAGTCTCAGTGTAAGGGATACACTACTTGTAGTTACATGGATTAGGGAACTACACATGTTCTTAATGGGAAGCCATTCAAAGTTCCAGGAGTATTTATTTACTATCAGAAAATGATGATTTATGGGTTACTGTGCCCATGTAATAAGTTTTACATTGGTAAGACCATACGTAACTGAGGACGAGGATACATGAACACATCTGAGATGTCAAAAATAATTCTCCTACCAGCCCTGTAGCATCACATTTTTTTTCAAATGTCATAATAGTGATTTGGATTTATTAAGGTTCTTTATAATGCATGCGTTGACATGTTCTGATTTATATTTAGATCCTTCTGTTATGTTATTACAGAAGGAGGCATAGTTAATTTTCACTTATGATACTTTGCAACCAAAGCACCTTAATAATGAATTACTTGTGAAATATTGGTACTTTTCCGTTAACGGGGTAACAGCTGTTTTCGTCTCATTACCAGTTTTGTCATAAGGGAAGTTGTCCTTCATTGCGAATATTAGCAGAAATATCCAGTATCAAAAGAATCAACAGAACTGCAAATGAGACAGCTTACAATTTTGGGGAAGTCTGGATTTTATGTTTTGTTTAAGCTTAGGCTTCCGATTTCACCTTCCACAGCCTACAAATATAATTGTTTGTCTCAAAAAATTCATATATTGCTACGATGACATAGCTGTGAAGTTGTCATCCCCAAAACGGGATGCAGTGCATCTTATGGCATGGAAAAAAAAAGATATGGGCAAAAAGTGGGACACATTTTTTAAAAATGTTATCGGGGGAACAAGTATTTCCTAGTTTGGTCTCCTTTACAGATAACATATACCTCAGAACTCTCTGTTGATTTCAGCTCAAACCCCTCCCCATTCTCTACAACTGGCGGTTTTAGGAGAAAAGTGCGGTATTTCACATTTCATAAATAACGGCAAGCATTGCAGTTATACACTTGCTTTTTCTCCGAACAATGCCTGGTAATTCACTTCCTGTTAAACCCTGTTTGCATGCATTATTCCGAGTAAGACAAGTGTGTAAGTGAAATGATTGCAGTTATTTATTAAATGTGATCGACCACGCTTACTAAATTTCACATCAGAATAACTGCGTGTGGTACCCATTTCTGCAACAGCTGAACGATCAACGTTATAATGAGCGGTAGGATTCCAAACGCTCGTTATGACTGTTGCCCTGATTATGGAAAAGTACCACATTATTTAATATAACAGCCTTGGAAGTATCTTGGAACCTTATTTCATAGAAGTTAGGATATGTTTATTTTTGTATTCAACTGGCTTATTGTTATTATTATTATTATTATTATTATTATTATTATTATTATTATTATTATTATTGTTATAATTATTGTTATTCTATGAACTCATTAGTTTCAACTGAATTATGTTTGCTTTATGTTTTCGTTTAAAACCATATGCATTCTGGTACATTCTATGGTTCTGTTGTTCTATTTAGTAATGTTCTAATTGATAAACTATTTAAGTGCTTTACTGTGTTTAAAACATTTGAAACTTGAAGGTATATGTCAAGGCGCTAGTTCATTTTTGTTTTTTACACATTGCTCCTGGTTTCTAATAAAGTTGCTTTTTGTGCCAAATGATTTTTTTTCTAAACATCACAGATCATACTGCGGTAATATTTTTGTTATAATCTATAGTAGTTTTGGTCCTTAACATTTTTATTGAATTTTTCCAAAAGAACTTGAAACATAATGGCAAGCAAGATGAAGGAAGGCTGAGAATTGTGGCAGCTTTTAAACATTTCTGTACAAGCAATCCTAAAAGGTAGGCTGGGTTGGGACCACAAAATCATCATCTGGCAAGATTTGCCTTTTACTAACACTTACTTAAAAAAGTGGGTCATTTGATATTTTGAGTGCTGTTGTCAAATCCTTCACTTCAGTCCTAAACTAGGGGCAGTGACACTGATGATTCCATATGCACCCAACTAGAAAAAAGAACAAGTACTAATAAATCAGACGCCATTGTGTTATGAATAATGAACTGCTGGATTCCTGATGGACAGGAATAGACCATTTCTTTGATTAGTCAGAACATACATGTTGCCCTTCATTTTATTAAGCATCCAGTCTCTGCAGTCTCATGTCCATCCCTCACCCCATGCAATTAGCTCTCCCCTTATACTTTTGACCAATGACAGCAGGAGGGGCATGGTTGTTTGGGGTGGTGAGCACAGAGAGATGACTGGGTAGCTAGCCTATGAGTGTAAAGGGAAGGCAGTGAAAGGAGAGAGGCACAGACTTAAGAATGAATCTGTATTGTGTCTGACATAAAACTAGGGTGCTAAGTTGTCCCATCTCGCCTTCGTTCTTGCTGTTTGGGTTCAGAGCCGATCCTCGGCTCCAACTTGGCCTACTTCTATAGCTCGAGAGCTATTTACTGGCTCAAGGCTAACCCTTATCCCAGAATGCCCAACATCAGCTAGCCAGAACTCGTTTGCTGCTTCATCTGCGAGGTTGCTTCATTACTAGCTCAGGCTTAGCATAGTTTTTTTTTCTATTATTATTGTTGTTGTTTATTCTTCAAAATGTAACAAGTTTTTTGTCTATATAGTACTTTATCCCCTTATCGCCTTTTCTTGTGTATTGTGTTTTGTCGGCCGTCGCTCTATACTCGCAGGCCTTTCTGTTTCCCCCAAACTCTTTTAAATTAGAGAGTTCTCCAGCCCCCCCCCCCCCACACTTAGGACAACCGTTTAAGTTAGAGGCTCTCCTTTCTTTTCTTTATTTGTAAAAAATAAATAAATAAATAAATAAATAAAAAAGACTGTTTGCTTCTTAGTTTAGTTGTTAAAGATGTCTAAAGAGGCCAAAGTTTCTGGCTTCAAAAAGTGTGACTCATGCTGTCAGAAAATGTTTCTGACAGTTGGGCGCACTAGTTGTGTTTATTGTTTAGGGGCTGTGCACCTGAAGGACTCCCACTCTTTCTGTTATGCATTTAGTCCAAGTGTCATGCAGGAGTGCAAAAACAAATTAATCCTTCGAGGATTATTGAAACCACAGGATTCCCTGGCTAAAGGTTGTCAGCCAGTGAAATCCTCTAAGTCTGTCACGCTGTCGGCTCCATCTTCGGAACCGACTCTTAGGCTTAAACAACCAAGTTTGTCGGTGCCAACTAGCATCGACAAGACAACTCCTCCCTCGGCTCCAACTGCTACCTCAGAGCCATCTCAGAGCCACAAGGGAGCAAGGTCTCCTTCATTGGAGCTGATCCGCTCAGTGCCACAGTCACCCTTACTAGGAAATGATCACAGTCATCGCTCTTCATCCCACTCCTCTCGATCTTCTAGGTTATTGGATCAGGACATGGAGAGAGTAGTCAGCAGGTTGCTTAAATCACAGACCCTTGCAAAATTACTTTCCAGCCCACCTCAGCAGGTTGCAGCTCCATCCACCTCTGTCTCCATTCCTCCTCTGACTACACTTAGTTCGGAGCCAGAGACCATGGATGCGCTGATAGTAGAACCGACCATGCCTATCACCTCCTCTTCGGTTCCAACGTCGCCTCTGATCACTTCGATTGTTCCGTCCATCGAGGGATCTGGGCACTGAAGCTCTCTCTTCAGCTCCGAGGAGGGAAGTGACATCAGACCCTTGTCCAATCCCGCTCTCCCTCTTGGAGCTTTGGCGCAGGTGAGCTCGGTTCCAACATGGGCCTTGGAGCCATCCCCCTTGATGTGGTGAAGGACTCCCATCTCTTTGGAGCTGGAGCTTTCTTTGTCTCATGGTCGGGATGCCCTCGAGGTCATGCGGAGTGTGCTGTTCCATGAAACAGCCCTACTATCAGCCCCATCGGCTCCATCCCTTGTGGTGCCTGTGCCAACCTCTGCTCCTCCTCTAGTCCAGAACCGTAGGGAATATATGCCCCAGGATACCCCATTGGGTGACCTCTCTTCTTCTGAGGGCTCCCCTGATCACTCAGAGGAGCCTCCCCAGAAGATGAAGTGCAAGGGGAAGCACCTAGACTCCCCTGAGGCTGTCACCTCAGATACAGACCTGGATGAATCAGAAGGGTCCCCCAGGTCCCCCTCAGAAGATGTTTCCTTTTTGGAATCCTTGAAATGCTTAGGCAGAGGGGTGGCTGGTCTTCTCTAGCCCCTACTGAGGATGAGTCTTTATACCTGACCCTCCACCTCCTGGGTGTCTCCACCTTTCGATCCACTCATGGCTGCAGCGGCTCGAAAGGCTTGGTCAGCTCCAGATTCAGTGGAACCTACTCCAAGGAGACCAAATAAATTCATAACAGCTCCCCAGGACAAACAATTTCTCACTAAAGGTGTGCCTGTTGATGCCATGGTGATAACAGCAGCCACCAAGAAAGAGTTAGCAAAAACTTCTTCATCTGTCCATCCATCAAACAAAGAGTCTAGGATGATGGACAGACATGGGAAGTGAATGTTTTCCTCAGCGACCTTCTCCATGAGGTCCCTGAATTATCTCTCTAATTTTACACTACTTTAAAGGGATCTCCTTAAAGAGCTTGGAGATACTCTACAAGATCCTACATCTGAGGGAGCATCAGCCAAAATTGCTTCCCAGCTTGTGACTCTTAATTCAATAGTCAACTCCTCCATGAGGCTTATTTCCTATGCAGCCGATGGAGTGAGCAGAGCCGCAGGTACAGGAGTGGCACTCAGGAGACATGCTTGGCTATGGCTGTGTCAATTTGCAGAGCCCTTTCGAGCATCCTTCACAAATACTCCCTTTGATGGTTCCTCGCTTTTTGGGCCTCAGGTGAAAGACACGCTTACCGGGTGTGAGCAGGAAGGCAAGATGGTCTCTGCCATGGAAGTCCATTTTTCCACTCCTAACAGACCTCATCCCAATGGTCAGAGGGGTGGAAAAATGTGGTTTTGAAAATCCCAGGGAACATTGCCTGACACACATGGTGATTTTTCCCCCAGAGGCAGAGGGGGAAACAACAACAATGGCTGGCAGATGCTGCCCTTGTGGCAGAGGGGGACTACAAAATCAGGGTGACAGAGAAACTTTTTCTGCCAAACTCTTCCAGCATCCCTGATGAGTTTCCCAACTGCTCATCTCTGGAGGCAGTCGGGGGAAGACTTTTGCTGTACCCAAAAGCCTGGAAAAATATAACAAGAGACAGATGGGTACTATCTATCATATCCGGAGGTTACAAAATTCCCTTCCATCAACCCCCTTTAGAGTCAAAAAAGTCTATCCCAGATGTCCCACCCAATCTAAGGGATCAAGCAGTCATCCAAGTCTCAAAACTGCTAGAAAAAAGAGCCATTCAGGAAGTCCCTGCAGACCAACTAGGATCCAGAACTTACTCAAGATTCTTTTTAGTACCAAAAAAGACAGCGGACTGGAGACCAATACTGGATCTCAGCAGATTGAACAAATTTGTACAAAAAGAAAAGTTCCAGATGGTAACACTGCAGTCCATTGTCCCTTTTCTGGGTCAGGACAATTGGATGTGCTCCATAGATCTTCAGGATGCATACTACCATATCAAAATGGAAAGATGCGCCAGGAGATTTCTTCACTTCCGGGTAGGGGCAAGTCATTACCAGTTCAGAGCTCTTTGGCCTCATTACAGCCCCCAGGGTGTTCACCAAATGTATGGCACTAGTCATGGCTCACCTGAGACATTGAGGATTCCAGGTGTTTCCCTATCTAGACAACTGGGTTCCTGACTGCTGCCACCAGGCATCACCTCTTAGATGCATGGGATTATACAATATCAACCTGTACCCAACTAGGAATTACATTAAATTTCGAAAAATCTGCCTTGTTGCCCTGTCAATCTGTCACATATAGGAGCAGAATTAAACACAAAACAGATGTTTGCAAGGTTACCTCAGGAAAGAGTTTTCTCTATTTGCCAACAAGTGTCACTTCTAATGCAGAGCAGAAAGATTCAAGTCAGACATGTCCTGCAAGCTCTAGGCTTCATGGCAGCTGCCATTCTTCTTGTTCCATTAGCACGTTACCACATGAGAATCCTTCAGTGGCTTCTCTTCACGCAGTGTTCCTTCCAGGAACTACCCATGTCTCACATGATCCTGATTACAGAAACATGCAAAAGACACCTCTCTTGGTGGATGGTCTCCCCACTGGTGACTCACAGCAGACCTTTCATTCAACCCCTCCAGTAGCCACAGTGACCATGGACGCCTCCCTGATAGGGTGGGGGGCATTATCTAGGCAGGACAGTCCAAGGCACGTGGCAATCTCACGAGTACGATCTGCATATCAATATCCTAGAGCTGAGAGCAGTGCTCCTAGTGTTGCAAGCTCTTCAAGACTCTCTTCCTTACAGGACTATTGTGATCCAAACCGACAACATGTCAGTTGTATGGTACATCAACAAGCAGGGCGGGACCAGGTCCTACCCCTTGTGTCAAGAAGCCCGCAGACTATGGCAAAGGGCAATTTCCTCCCAACCTTTTCTGACAGCAATGTACATCCCTGGGAAATCCAACGTAATAGTGGACAGGCTCAGCAGGGCTATCCTAATGCCTCACGAGTGGTCTCTAAATCAGGAAGTTGTGGACCTTATCTTCCACAAATGGGGCCAGCCTTGCTGCTATCTATTTGCCACTTCCCTCAACAACAAATGCAGCAGCTACTTCTCCCTGCTTCCTCCTCCAGGTCAAACTCCCAGGGATACTCTTGTCCACGATTGGCCTCAGGGACTCCTTTATGCATTTCCCCCTTTCCCCCTAATTCCAAGACT
>NC_056745.1:171284718-171334718 GCF_019279795.1 Protopterus annectens | reverse complement strand
CCTACATTGCAAGAAAATTATTTACTGACTTACAATGTCAACTAATGCTACCTCAGTGAAAATTATACTTTACTATCTCCTAGTCAGGCAGCTGCCCAACAAAAGAAGTCACCATAGACATAAGGGAATGGTTAACATTTCTTCTTCTGGGCTCATCATGCCCCTAACACATTGTACCTAAGGAAGCAGATCTCCATGCCCTGCCCTGACTCTAAACTAACCATATTAGTATCTTCAGTGGTAAATTTATATATATATATATATATATATATATATATATATATATATATATATATATATATATATATATATAGAGCTATGTTTACATGTGGTAAATTGGATTTTGGTGGCATTAGATTGCATAGATATATGTGTGTGTGTGTGTGTGTGTGTGTCTATATATATATATATATATATATATAGATAGATATATATATATATATATATATATATATATATATATATATATGTATATTTATATATATATATATATATATATATATATATATATATATATATGTATGGGTTTACTATCACAGAAGAAAATGGAAATGTTGAAAAGTTGGATGATTCCCATTTCATCTAACCTGCACATGTGCGAGGGTTCAAATTGATGAATTCCACATTTGCACACCTGTCTTTGGCATTCTGAATTCAGATCACAGTACAGTGGGGGTCGGGAAATCACCCTTTTCCCCATTGTAGTGGGATCTCGGAGTTGGAATATATTATTTGCGGGGGGGGTGCAGTGGATGCTCTTCTGCAAACAGATGGCATTACATCATGTAACAGAATGTCAAAAGTACAAATTAAACTTTGTTGGCATGTGCACTTCGACATTCTGTCTCATTGATATGCAGAACCTTGCACAACTGATTCAAAGATGTGGACGGATTTTGTTGTGTATTTCGACAATTTGATAGTAAAACATCATGTAGATATATATATACATATATATTGATGTATGACGTCCTATTGAACAACCAGTAGACTGACAGGAGTTAAACTGGCAGCGTAATATTGAAATTGCAGCAGATCGGCCAAGACAGACACTGACAGTCACAATAGTACAAATGCATACAAACCTACAGTTGCAGTAGCATGAATGTATCCAAACTGACAGCTGCTAGGTCAACATAAATGTAGATGACACAAGCAATAGAAAATAAGACTTTCTATTATCAGAAGACATCAGTACATATAAATACAATCTGGTCTCATGTATACGCTGAAGTGCAGTATGCCTTCACAGGGGCAAAGCATTGGGCTAGCAACGAAAGTTTGCAGTACTACTAGCATCCCCATGTCCACCTGTCAAAATCAGTATCAGTAACTGTTATTTCTCATGACATTAAAGACAGTTCCCAAGGTCCGCATTTAAAAACACAGAAAAGCAACTCATTAATACTAGGTAATAGCATGGCCTATATTTACAATGTCACATGACAAAGTATGCAACAAGTAAAATTAGACCTAGAACATGCAACTGTGGCATATTTGTCTAGGCTGCATAATCACAGACATATTGAACATTAAATTCATCAGTGCTTGAGATCTAAAGAGTAAGGTACCTGTCTATCATCATCTGTGACATGAAAATTATTACATCACCGGGACAAACAACAAATAGTGCTGTTTCCAACTCATCAGAAAGTTAATGCTGTGTGGACGCACTTGCTATAAGACAGTATTGTGTCACTGATGTCAGGGATGTATGTCACGTATACTGAGTGCTGAATTTAAAGTTGTATGCTAAACTATTTTCCCTTTTTCAATACGTAGAATCAAAAATGCTACTGAAAGAAGAGAAGCATACAGAGCTACGCAAACAGTTTATTGATATTATTAATAGTGATGATGGATGATGAGGAAACAATACCAAGCCAGGATCCTTGATGTCAACAACTTGGTGAGGCATATGAATGTATCTTGTGTAAGAAGGGAAAGGCCGTGCTACGTACAGAGGAAATCCTGTATGTGACGAAGCGGCAACATTTAGTATGTAAGTACTGGGCTTTCCAATAGTAGTAAAAGGATAAATGTAAGGGAATAGCTGTCACTATGATAGATCAGTTAGGAGCATCTTGATTAAGAGGGTGGTACACCATCATTCCCCCGATGCTCACAATGTCTGTAAGTGCAGGGCAATGACCTCTATTAAAATGAGAGTTGAGATTAGCAGGGATCCTCCTACAGAAGGAGTAGCACACTGCATGAAGGGCATTCCATCTGATGTAGCATGCCAAATGCCAAGCTGTCGATCTTGTCTAGCAACATATACCAGCTGTATTCGATGGAAGAATCTCAATACTGTTTGCACAGCCGGTAGACTTAGAAAGGATAAATCCCAAACTTTGGACCCATAATGAGGGTTCATGTAAACGTAAGCGTGTTAGTGAATCACCAGTGGTAATACTGGTGTTAGGTATGCCTGACAACACATTTATGTGCAATTGTAAAATGTGGAGAGCTGACGGAATATATATCTGTAAAAGTCCACCGTGCTCTCAGCTATATTCCTTCCATGGCTATGTGAATATTGGTCATACATGTCTGAATATAGCAGTGTTATATTACATCATTCAGTCAGTGTAAGTCATTATGTGCCTATAATCTCATGTGGTCTGCTATTAGTGAAATGTGTGAAGAACTGGGTAGCAGCCCTTCACCAAATTATATCTTGTGAGACTTTGTGCATGTTGGAATAAAGAACATAACATCAAACATTACAGGTATGCAAGGCTGCCATTTACACTTTTGCCAAACTATTTGGTGTACGATACAAACCTTGTGACTGGCTAGGAAATACAGCACTAACAATTCATGCCATTGATTATATCGTATGGTAATGACAATACCATTCTACAGTCTACCTGAATCAAATGAGGCAAATGCAATGCTGAAGCAAGCATGTCATCCTACAGAAGACCCACTTATCATATATGTGGAGGACATGTACATGCTTGGCAGGCTATGTAAATTTAATACCAGAACTAACATTGTTATACATTTCCCTCCTGTCTTACAACATTCTTCATGGGGAATTATGGATGTTGTTTTGGATGGTTTTCCTAAAACTCAGAATGCCATTGGCATAGGTGGCTGAGAACTATACTAGGAAAAGGAAGAATTGATATGAGGAATATTATAAACACTATCAGACATGAAGAAAATAGATGTTTTGATATTCATAGTAGGGCTTTGGCATGCATTTCTGGAGGAAAAAACATGTCCATTTTACAGACAGGCTGACAAGAGTTTTGAGTATATTAAACCATAAGCAGGATTGCTCCACGATGTAAGCTGTTGATGCATTGGCAGTGCATATGTGACATCACTGAGATTGTTCACGTATTATGCACATAGTGGTCATATATGTGTATGCAATATATGATAACCTATTTATGTATTTCAGGAGTTCCATTGCTTGTACAAATACAAAGAGAATAATGAAATGGGTAAGCTGTTATACAGTTGCATCTTTCAACCACCCATGACATTTATTACACAGCATGAGAAAAGAAGAACACATTTACAAGTTGTGTACATCATGTGTACAACAGTGCATTACTGAATACTTCTCAGAGTACCATAAAGTGAACAGCCGTTATTGTTTAAATGTTCACCATATGTATGTATCCATGCCTGCCAAGTATGGTCAAAATAACATGTGCTTATACATGCACTTGTGTTACTGATAAGATTTTCAAGTCTGTGTTCTGCTCCTGTACATGTAATATATTTGCCTTTGGATTTTAAATTTTCAAAAGTATTTTAAGGACTTGCACTTCCAATAGCTTCACAACTTTGTAAAATACGGAGTGCATGGATTCTGTTGTCAGATGCATTTTGACTCAGATTTACAGTGGTCATTTCATTATCACTGTTGCACATACATGACGATGTGTATATTACTGACTGTTTATCACTGTTGTGGGGTATATATAGTATACATGTACTTCCTATTTACTTGTCATTACAATAACCTCCAGTCTTCACTCTTAGATATCATCTCGACTGAGCCGTTGTCCTTGCCATTGATTGCTGATGTGTGTTTACCCATGATTTCTGTTAACAAATCCCTTCTAAAACCACTACTTCCCTATCAGTAGTTACATTCCTAACTGCAACTCTCAATACACAAGTATTACTAACTTTGCACTACTTTGTCTAAGTGATTCTCCTTACTTAATTTCCTAACTAATGTTATGTTCCTCCACATATATAAGTTCAATCATATATTTGTCTATATTCAAGTGTTTAAAGTCTTGTTCTATTTGATACTATATATATATATATATATATATATATATATATATATATATATATATATATACTCTTTCTTGTCAATTTTGTTTATAATTTCTATTACATATTGTGTTAATTTGTATGTAAGCTTAGACTGGACTTTTTCTCCCTGGGCCTCTGCTGAAAATGGGCACTGTCCCACTCAGACCAGCCTGGTAAACAAATGTAAAATATATAAAATAAATAAATAAATGAAATTTCCTAGAAAGAAGTAAGTCCTAGATGTCAGGGTAATAAAATTTATGGTATAATTTATGTTGTCTGCTTTTTCCTGCCAATACGTTTTCTATAAATTTTTACTTTCTGAAGTTTTTTGCTGTATAAATGTTTACAGTACAGATGTGCACAACAGTGATCTGAGTTTATAATGTTACCCACTTCACTCTTTATACTTTTTCAACTGCAACTTTGCTGTCCTACTTTTCCTAGTGCTTTTGTCATCCTTGCTTGTGTTGACCTAAAGACTGTCAGTATGGATATATTTGGGCTACTGTAACTGTTGGTTTGTATGATTTTGTACTATTGTGACTGCTAGCATCTGTGTTAGTTGATCTTTTGCAGTTTCAGTATTATTTTATCAGTGCTGTTGTCTCCTGATCATTTGAAAGGATGTCATACATCCATATATTAATTAAATTATTTTAATTATTTCAATTTTGGGTAAATATTTAAGTGCACTTGTGACCTGTGTGATGATAATACTTTGTAGTTTTCTGCTCTGTTCCATCTCGTTGCATTATTTATTTTGTTCAGGGACCTTAATTATGTTGCACTTTTATTTCCACAAGTAGAATTACTTTTAAAAGCTATTTGTTTGTACTTAAACCCTGCTAGGCCAAAGTCTACTATTTCAATTCACAGCTGTGGCAGAACTGCATACTCCTACTACTAATTGTTTACCTTAATCATTTATTACTGCATTTTAAACAACTTTTTATTAATTTTAAAACAAAGATTGTAAAAAATTATTTAAAGATAAATAGAACAAAAACATAACTATTTGTAGATGTCCGCAATAAAATCAAACATAGAAAACTAAATCATTAAATTTATCAGGTAAATCACTTGATTTTGACCAAAATCTAAACTGGTGAGTAATATTCAAAGTTCTTATTTTTGCAGAAGGCATTTTTTTTACATACATCTTTTGTTAAATTAACGAAATCAGTGAAAGAAATAATAGTTTTACATTTCTAATTCTTTGTGACTATTTTTCTTGCTATAGCTAAAATGGACCTACACGCTAGGAATGGAATCCAGAACTGGAGCACTAAATAAGATCAAGGGGTTAGAAATGATACAATTATCTTTCTACAAAGCTTGGGCAAAATTTCTAAATCAAACCAAAAAGGAGTTACTGTTTTACAATCCAATATGATATGAAACCAGTCTGCATTAGAGACCTTATTACACCTCCAGCAATTACTTTTCCCATAGTTATATATTACAGCCACTTTATGTGGAGTTAAAAAAAAAGCTTTGAGAAGAAATCTTCATGTATATATTTTCCAATAAAGAGAAGTAGATTTTCCCACAGATTTAAGAATTAAGCATTTATCTTCATCAGAAAAGGCATTCTCATTAATCTTAGTTGAGCAATTCCAAAATAATGAATCTGTGGAACTAAACTCTTCTGTTGTTATTTTATAAATTATTGATATATATAATTTATTCTTATTTGAGTTACTATTGATGCTGGAAAAAAGCACAAGTATTTTTGGAATATGTTTTGTTTGAAAATCCATGGAGATTTTGATTTTATCACTAACGTATTTTTTACAAGATAGTATAGTCAACCAATTATTATTTTCTAAACTATGTCTTGCAAGAATATAATCTGTATTATGTGATTTATTTCCAATTAAGAATTGTTGCCAGAAGATTAAATTTGCATCTCTCAGGACTAGCATTTTGTTTATATTAAAAGTTCCCAAACAACCTGTGGAATTTGATATAGGGAACAATTAAAACAATACATCTTTAACTCAGGGGTGGCTTGTGCTATTGGGCTGCAGGACTGCAGCCCCCCAGCTGTATAAATAAAAAAACAAAGAAAAAATAAATAAAAACAAGTGTGAGTCCTACAACTTACGCATGCGCACTTGCAGCATTTCCCAAGTCTGGAACTCACCCATGTGCACTTGTGGCATTTCCCGAGTCCAGACTGCTACTGAACCAGTCCAGAGCATGTGCACAGAATCCAGACTGCTGGTAAGACAGTCGGGATTAGGAAGACAGCCTGCAACAGCAAAGATCCCAGAAGTCTATACAGTTAGACTGGAAGGGGAACAGACTGCAATATCTGCAGGCTGGAGCCTCTCAGGGGAAGGACAGGACTTCGGCTCCCTCACGGGGCTTTTTTTTTAAACTGGAGCTTGGCTGGCATTAATGAAGCTGCAGTTCTGGACTGCAGGTACTTGTTTATACTAATGGAAGTGTGTGCATGTGTGTGTGTGTGTGTGTGTGTGTGTGTGTGTGTGTGTGTGTGTGTGTGTGTGTGTGTGTGTGTGTGTGAAATGCCTCAGTAGCTAGAAAGAAGTCAGAAAATATACCTGGTGGCTAGACACAAACCCTGTACCTTGGGAGTAGGTAGCAAGTGCTTGAATTTCCTACCCACCACCACTTATGAAATGTTTGCCTAATTTTTGTTCTGTTCCTCATAAAATCTGTATTTTTCTGAATTTTGAATTCACTAAATAATGACAGGCATTTGAATTTCAGACTTCATATTCTTCAGAAAGTACATGGTAACATAAAGCCATTTATTCTAGCAATTTTCTGCTTATAAGAGCAATATTTGAAATTTGTCTCTATTTTTGGGGCTGTATTCCCCCGTTACTGGCTTTGTCCAGGTTTTTTGTGGTAACAGGTTGAGAGCTATGATGAGAACTGAATTCACTGAATATGTTTTGGGGCTGTATTCCCCCATTATTTGCTTTGTCTAGGTGTTTTGTGCTAAGAAGTTGAGAGCTATGGTGAGAATTGAATTCACTAAATGAGATCCAGTTAAGTTTCATTCTACCTGTCTTTCAAGCACCAGCTGATTTGGCATAGTGGTATATTGCCCAGACTGTAGAGCACAGGGTCCTGGGTTCAAGTCTTGGCAGTGAAATGCATGGTGGTAAAACAACATTTTATTCTAGC
The DNA here is from genome assembly GCF_019279795.1 of Protopterus annectens. Taxonomy (NCBI): domain Eukaryota; kingdom Metazoa; phylum Chordata; order Ceratodontiformes; family Protopteridae; genus Protopterus; species Protopterus annectens. The sequence continues at coordinate 171,327,266 of NC_056745.1, read as the reverse complement.
AACTTTCCAAGATTATGTAAGCCATGTTTAAAATGTGTCCTTAGTTTTTGGGCTTTTGTCCCCCCCCCCAATAAATTTTGGCTTTTTCCAGATTTCTTGTACTTCAATGCTGAGAGATACAGTTGAGTGTCGAGTACATTTTACAAGGAGCTGAGAGCTTGAAGAGAAGTTTAGTGCTGCTTATGCTATGTCTCAGGAGTGGCCTTAGGTCAACTGGTGCCCTAGGTAAAAGGGCTTCATGGTACCCCCACCGCACCACCAGGTGGCCCCATCCTTGTCTACCTACACCAAATAAATACTGGAAATGCGGCCCTACTAGAGTGGCACCCTAGGCGGCTGCCTAGTTGGCCTATGCCTAAGGCCGGCTATGCTGTGTCTGCTTGTGTTGTTACTAGCACAACAGGTAGTGTATTTGCTTTTGATGCAGAAGACTATGGGTTCTACTCCCACAGTATATAGATGTATTACTGATACTGTACTGTGTTGTACTTTTAAAGGGGGTGGCTGCTGCAGTCCTGAGAATGTCCTCTTTGGTGGAGATACCTAGTAACAATGAACCTGTTATCAGTTTGCCATCCATCCCCTTCACAAACTACAGAATGAACTGGCACCCCCACCTAAGTACCATGTTCAATCATATCCTCACCTCAGGCTTTGTGACCATTGAATGGTGCACCACAACAGTTATCCCACTCCATAAAGGGGGGCCACAACAGACCCCGGGAACTACTGCCATATTAGCCTGAAGAGCCTGGTCTGCAAGGCCATGGAATGTATCATCATGGAACTCATAAACAAAGACATTGGAGACCTCCAAACTCTGGACCCCACACAGTTCTGGTTTGTCAAAGGCAGATCATGTCTCCTAAACCTGATAGACTTCTTTGAAGCAGTCACCAAAGCCATAGATGAGGGTAAGGTGGTTCACACAGCGTATCTAGATCTCAGCAAGGCATTCAACACCATCCCCCACTCTGGAATTATAGATAAACTCACTAAACTAGGTTTAAATCCCTATGCCACAAGATGGGTTGCCAACTGACTTACTGACAGAACCCACACTGTGAAAGTAGCAGACTCCAAATCAGACTTCAGACCAGTGACAATTGGAGTACCACAGGGTTCAGTCCTGGGTCCTCCCCTGTTTGGTGTCTACTTCTCTAAAGTACAGGCTAACACAGAAGGTCTGTGGCTAACTAAATTCGGAGATGACTGCAAACTAGGAGCCATAATCAAAACTCCTAATGATGTGGACATCCTACAAAAGGGCCTCACTGAGACAGATGCCTGGTGTCAAAGCCATGGTCTCAAGCTCAATGTCAAAAAGTGCATTGTCATCCCCTTTGGTAAAAACTCTGTACCCATGAACTACCACATAGGCATTAGTCTACTTAACACCGAAAGTATGATAAGAGACCTTGGGACACAGGTGGACAGTAGTCTCTCCTTTGATAATCACATTGCCACAGTGGTCAGGAAATCCTTCTACATGGCACACCTCATCACAAAAGGTTTCTCATCCAGAAAAAAGAGGTCATTGTTCTCCTCTAATCATCACTCATTAGACCCATTATAGAGTACAATGCCCCTTTTGGTATGTACCTCACAAGACATGTACAATAACTGGAAAGGCCGCAAAAATACATCACAAAGAGAATTACTGGCCTCAAACAGATGCCTTGCACAGACTGACTCAATAAACTCTGTTGCATATTGCCTACTCAGAGGCAATCTCTGCCTAACATACAAAGCTATGTCAAACCCAGAGCTGTTGGACATGCTCCATTTAAAGAAATCCCAATCCCTCCGAACTACATACTCTAGAGACCTAAACCTTGTCACCACAATAAACAGAACATGCTGGAGGGATAGATTCCTGTCCCAGAGACTTCCCATACTCTGGAACAGGTTATCTATCTATGTCAAACAGAGCTCCTCATTAGCACTCTTCAAGAAAAATCTTCATGATTGGATGGGTAATAGGAAATTCACCCCAGGGATAATTTCTGTGGTTCTGCTTGACAGGGGTACAGGAAAATAATTTTTTTGGGTGGCGAAAGCCAGGGTACCTTTTTGGATAGGGTTGTATAGGCCCTAGGGTCAATAGCCTAGTACCTACCTATGAACCTATGAACCTATTACTAGCTTATCATTTTTAATGTACCATAGGCAAATTATTCCTCAAGAGCAACAGGGACTTTATTTGTAGATGAAACAATGAAATATAAAGTTGTGTGCTAGCAGCAACCTCTTCAATAGTTACAGATCTCTTTAATGTGGAATTATTTAAATGACATTTACTTTTGCAGAGATTGTGCATATTTACTGATACTGGTGGAGTGTAGAAGTATGAGTAGACTTTTTTGATGGAAATATTCTGAATTGGGCAGTTTTATCATTATTGGTGCATGCATTTTGTTTCATTGTTTACTGCAAAATGTTCATAACAATAAATTTAAAATGCTCTCTAACAACTGTACTGTATTATACAAGGTATATAATTTAATACAATCAGGAAGTTGTATTAAATAACACATGTATGTTTCCTGTACAAGGGGCCTATGATTTGAAAACAGCCCAAAGTTAATCTTTATCTGCCTCTGGCCAGATGTATTTATTTTTGAATGTGGGTTTTGATGCTGTTTCAATGAATGCGAGTTTCAAGGGCAGAGAAGTTTTAATGCTAAGTCTATTTTCATTGTGAAACTACATTGCTTTGTTTAGCAGATGTCTATTAGTGTTTGTGCTGTAAAATGTAAAATAAAACTTTTAAATGAAATCCAAATCATCATAGAAGTAAAGCACTATGCACATTACCGTGTTTATGGTAAATGGGGCACAATAGCCAAGTAAAGGGACATTAGAATAGCTGCAGGGGGGAAGCCCCATTCGACCATGATTTGGTGAGGGGGGGAGGGCAGCAAACTCAGCCCCAGTTGAACTATACCAGTCAACTGTCCAGATTTTTGCAGAATGAATCAATTTTTTCTTCATATTTTTGGTTTGTTCCTCACAACATTTGTGGTTTTTTGGCAAATCATTCAGGAATGAAGTCACTAAATAATGACAGACATTGAGTTTCAGACTTCATACCCTTAAGAAAAATGCATGCTAAAGCAAGACCTGTTATTCTGTCAGCTGTCTAAGTTTATACAAGAGCAATTATTAGTACTGTTTGTATGTTCCCCTAATATATTTGGCCTTGTCCAGATTTCCTGAGTTAAGAGGATGAGAGAGATGAGCAAATTACATTACATTATGTACCTTAAAAACAGATTGTATCAATTGCTCACTGATAAATCTCAACTACATTTGTAACCATGTTTAGTATATGTCACCATATTTTAAAATTGTACTATGTTCTACAGCTGTTTTACATCTGTTTTCTTCTTGTCTTGCGTCCTTAACTGGACTAATGTCTATATTTAAATGCTATGTTTTTTAACTGTATAATGCAAATAATACTTAATGTGGGGCTTTTCTTCCCGGGCCTCCACTGAAAACAGACCTGTGTCCAGTCGGACTCTCCGGGTCAACAAATGTAAATAAAATAATAATAAATAAACAAAGAGGATGATAGATATGAGCAAATAAATCACTTTATAGCATTAGGTATATCCAAACCTCACAACTGTCCCCGAATGTGGCTCAGAATGTTGCTCTCCCCGTAATAATCCCTCTACAAAATGACAAACTTGAAAGAAAACATTGAGGGCTAACAATTAATAAATAATTGTAATGATCAGAGTAATAGATTACTTTTAATTTCAGAAATGCATGTATATTCTCTGATTTTGTCAGCTGCTCCATACAGTACTAATATTAAAAAAGTGTCCTTTCTTTGATAGGTTCACAGCTGTATTGTGTGTCTGTTTTATATTTTTGCATCACATTTTGGTCCATTTTTCATAAAATTGTAGTTTTCTGGCAAGTTAGTGGCAAATCGTTAAAGAATGAAGTTAGAAAATAATCACAGAATTTGAGTTTCAGATTTCATACCCTGCAGAAAATTCATACTAATGCAAGACCTACTATTCTATTATCTTTCTATGTTTATAAGAGCAATATTTTAAAATTGTCCTTATTTTTGGGCCTTTGTCCCACTTCTATTTATGGCTTTGCCAAGATTTCTTGCTCTGAAGTTGAGAGGTAAGACAACTGTGTCAGGGCCATCACCGTCAGACAGAGACATTTCAAATTGTGACATACTTGTTGTACCCCACTCCCCCACATAGTGACTCTGGATGTGTCCAAGCAAGGCAAGGAGTAGTTATGCAGTGAATGTGTGCAGAGTATCCTCCCATCCAAGGCAGACACACCAGTGGCTTTTCATCTATCCTTGATTTTGCAGAATGTTCTGGTTTTCTGTCATATTTTATACTGTTGATTTATGCTTCTTATTCATAAAATCTATGTTGTTGCAGAGCCTGTGTTTAAGTAGCAATGCTTTAATGACCATCAGCTAAGCTTATCTGAGATGGTAAGATGCAAGTAAGCTTTAGTAAGCATACTGTTAAAGAATTACCAACATTGTAAGCCTTTTTATTGTTGCCATGCAGAGAATATTTACATAACTAGATTGTGTATAAGCCTAAGATATTGAAATGCATATTAGAGTATTTGTAATAAAGGACAGGATTACAGTATTTTCAAAAGTTCATTACATTTGTTGGGGATTTGCAGTCATCTTTGCAGGCTTTACTCGTAAACTAAATAGAATGCCAATCTATAATGTGTGGTCCATAACCTGTGCAGTAATCCTTTACGCAATTTATCTTGAGCTTGTTTCTTGTTTGCTGTTCATTTTTTAATTTGATCATGTTTTCCCCATGAAACAAGTAGATTGTTGTCAGGCAGCAGGTCTTTTTGGCTAATAAACATTTTTACAAGTGGGGTATCACAGAGATTGCTACTTTCAGCATGTTACTTGGTACTTTTATAAAGCTGAATATAAATTATAATTAGAACTGCAGTGCAAGGAGAAGTGATTTGAGTTGAGTGCTGCTTGTTTTTTTCCATTCCAGTAATGTATTTAAAAACTAATTTCTTTTGTCATGCCTCACAACCTTTTTGTTTCCATCTAGATATTATGTAAGCTGTCATGTTGCCAATGCATTGAAATATTTTTTTTCTTCTACACTTCATTTTGTCTTGATTGGACTCTCATAATGATGATTTGGCACCCAGGTCAGTGTATTTAATTAAAGTCCCAGTTTTTTTGCAGTTTTTAGCATAGCCCCACCTCGTTCTAGTTGACCACACCTCTTCTCATTGACCCCGCCCATTCAACTGTCTCCTGCAGCCCCGTTTCACTTGAAGCCACCAGCTGCCACTGCTTTAACTAAATAATTAGAATTCATGAACCTTTTTAAATTTATAAGGATGTAATCAGTGAAGAGAGAGAGAAATAGTATTCTTTGCTTTCATTTAAACAACATTTTTCAAAACCCAGTAAAATTTATTAATTAAAAATTTATAGAAAGATTCTACAACACAGCTGTTATTATTTATTAATCTTTCATGAAAAGATTTCCAAGTGGATTGGTAAGATGAATTTAACCATAGAGATATTAAATTGAGAATTCTGGATTTGGCATATAATTCAACATTTTGAAAACTTAATCCACCTTCTTTCCAATTTTTAACAAACCAGTCAAAGGATATTCTTGGTTTATTGGGAAACCAGAGAAGTTTAAGACGAGTAGAATTTCTTAAAGATTTTTTGGAGGGCGGAATTATCAGTGATTGTAGATAGAAAAGTATTTTTGTTAGGATTATCATTTTTATTAAAGTAAGTTTATCTTCCATTGTAAAAAAAGTTTTAATTAATAATTATTTTAGTATCAGTGTCTATTACATTTCTATAATTTACTGCTGTTGAATTTTTACAGTAGATTTAATTATAATTTTAAAATAATTAATTCCTATAGTTTCTTAAATAATTATTAACTTTTTTATTAATCAGCAAAGTTTCTCTTTGTCAGGGTTAACATTAAACCTGATGCTTTTTCAACGTGATAAATGTTTTTAGTTACATTTTCTATTGAAGCTTCAACATCACCACTTGTTTTTAAAATGTCATCTGCAAATAACTGAATTTTACAGGAATAACATTCATCTATCAAGAATCCCTGAATGTTCCTATTATATCTAAAGTTTGCAAAAGATTCAATTGATAGAGCAAATAATAGCTGTGACAAGGCACAACCCTATTTTGTACCTTTTAATATATTGAACGAGATAGAAAGAAAAAAGAACATTTTAACAAAAGAGAATGAATTACTATATAGATTATGTATAAGATTTATAAAATCTAGGGAAAAATCATATTGTTTAAGTGCTTTGAACAAATAACTTCAAGCAATAGAATATTGCCTTATTTTTATCTAGACTTATTATAGTTAGTTCTTAATTGTTTGTTTTTATTAGCCAGATCTATTAAAGTATTAAGCCTAATAATGTTATCCTGAACCTTTCTATGTAGTATAAAACCAGTCTGATCATCATATATTAATACTGGCATAATAAGATTACATTTTTTTGCAAGAATAGACATAAATATTTTTTAATCAACATTTAATAATGAATGGGTCTATATTAGAACACCAAAGTCTTAAAAATTTGAATGTTCTAATATCAACCCCTATTCAGCAAAAGCTTAAAATATTGAACATGCAGAACAGCAAATTTTTTCCCAGGGAAAAAAATTTGCTGTTCCGAAACACATACAACACAAGCACACCAAAAACACAGCAATCCACACACATACACTTAAACTCCTACATCTAACCCCACACTAAACTGTACATGCACTACTATATATCCACTTACCTTAACCCAAACCCTAACCCTAACGTCCATCACAATTGCACACTTACCTGACCCGTGCCCTAAATCTAACTCACCTAACCCATGCCCTAACCTTCACATCCACACACTCACATACTTACCTGAACCCAACCCGTAACTTTCCACCACAGTGCTGAAAATAGCGAAGCGACAGAAACGGCCAACCAAATTCTTTCCCTAGGAAAAAAATTGGTGTTCTGCAGCTTCACTATTTTCAGTTCATTGAATAGGGTTCAATATTAGAACATTTGAAGTTTCAAGACTTCAATGTTCTAATATAGACCCTAATGAACATAGGATGGTAAGAAAAACAGAAGCTAGAATCTTTATTTGATTTCACGACAGGAGATATCAGGGAATATTTCCAGGAGAGGGTGTGATTGATATATGCTTAACTTGTTCAAAAACTTTTAATAGGATATCTAAAATATTCTCTGGGAATAATTTGTATAATTCCAGGATTATAGCATGAAGGATATGGACTTTCTTTGGTTTAAGATTATTCATTTGATCTATTAACTCCTTAAAAGAGAATGATTTATCAATTTTGGATCCTTGTTCTTTGGTTAATTTAAACCTTATATTGTCTATCAAAAAGTCATTGGTTATGTTCTTCATTTCTAAGTTTGTCTCTTTGTTATTAATTTGTTCATAATATTTCCTAAAACATTCTAGCATGTCTTTTAAATCAGTCACTTTTTATATTTATCACCTTGTTTGGAAATTATTTCTTTAATATGAATAGTATTTATTTTTTTTCCTAAGATCTAACAGCCAACCTGTGTAAGCTTTTTCAGTTTATTGAGTAAGTTTGTAATTTTTATTTTTCCAGATTTATCAACATTATATGGTGAAGTGCATCAAGATATTTCAGATTTAATATTTTCAAGTCAGCGTTTGCCAATTTGTCATAAGGTTTTAAATTAGATTTCAATTTATTTATATTAGACTGCAAATACATCAACTCTTTATCTCACTCTTTTTTAAATATGTATCAAATTTTAATTATTTCACATTGATAAGGTTTTAAAGAATTCCAGAGAATTCCTTCTGAAACTTCTCCATTATTATTAATTTCAAAATATTGATCTATTTATTTTAGACACCATTCCTTAAAGTCTTTTAATTGTACTATATAAGTAGAAATTCTCTAATAGTAAATCAAATTACTTGGCTTTAATGTTAACATAAATGTAGTAGCATTATGGTCAGATAAAGGACAATACACCTTCAATTTTAGTAAATAAACTACCAGAAGGAAAAACTTTATCAGTGTTTGTCTGGGTGCCAAATCTATATGAATACTGTGTAAAGTTAAGAGAGTTAATTGAATTAATATCATAGGTATCTCTAAAATGTTGAGAATTAATAAAATGATCCAAGTGTTTAGCTACTGAAGACAGCTTAGGAACCTTATCAGTAGTTGTTTCTTTACTAGAAAGAATATAGCTAAAATATCCTGCAATAATCAATTCACCTTTTGTAGGTTATAATATACATATATTTCTTAGCAACTTTGGCTCCAATTCCAGGTATCCAGTAAGAATTCACAAAAGTATAAGGTTTTAGTCAATTTCTACTATTGCTAAACCCAACATGCCATTTTTATCTGAATAGGTATTTAATATTTTAGGCATAGGCAATGACTTTCTCCAAATAATAAGAGTGTCTCTCCTTTTTAATTCAAAATGGGAGCTCACAAGAGTTGAATAACTTTTTAACATCAGTCTATGTACATCTTCAGATAACAAGTGTGTTTGGTGTAAGAAAATTATGTGAGCTTTATGTAGTTTTAAATATTTGTTTAAGCTACTCATCTTCCATGGATTATTAAGTCCAATGACATTTAATGAAAGGCAATTATATGTTGACATTCATAAGAACATGTACGTGCACTGATTTAAGATGATTTTGTTTAAAATATAATAATCAAGTACTAATAATTGTTGTTATGGACAGATTCAAAAATAAAAGCAAAATTTCAGACTTTTATACACTCAAACCTCCCATCATGGAACAAAATCTCCCTGATTTGATGATATAATCATATAAACCACACACCAACCAACCCATTCCAATATCAACAGGCTAAACAGTTACTATAGCTTCTTAATTTAAAACATTATTAATTATAACTATTTAGAGCATACTCAAGTCATGTTAAAAGGAAAACAATATAAAGTATTAATTAAAAATATATATTAAGATTTAAGATGATAACAATATAAAGTTAGACATGTTAATAATAAGGAATGTTATTATGTATTTCTGAATATATCAAAAATATCCCCAAAACAATGCATTTCAAATTTCTTTATTTGATCAAAACATTTCATATAGTCATTTCTTCTAATTAATCCTGTTATAGAAAATAGTATAAATAACCTAGTATTTAAACATTTATATGGGGGAAATAAATAAAAATGCCAACAGCTATAACACATTTACCTTTACACATCATAGCAGTGATACATATCAATATGACATATCATAAAACTTTTAAAACTCATTTAAGAACATGGGTGAAAACATCAAAGTAATAGAATATGGAAGTATAATTAAAAGATGCCACAATATAAAATTACATATTTGTGTATAGTGTATGTGCTTATATATGCATAATATATTTAAATGGATGTGCATACATATAACTGCGTGTATGTGTTTGTAAATTATGAGTACATGCTTGATATGTATATTAACCATTAAGACTGTGAATATGTTCTATTGTTCTATGCATGAGAGCAAATATACAAATGACTGAGTGTTTTTAAGTGAGTGTCTGTTTGTATTATGAATGTATTTATGTTACTATCAATACCTGAAGTACTTGGAATATACATTTAACATGCAAGGTCTGCACATATTATATTTTAAGTATCATGTACTTACAAATTTGCTTATAGTACTTTTCATTGTCATATCCTGAAATGTGCAGATCAAGTTTTTGTATTCATCATACCAGTGGGAGATGAAAAATGCATACAAATATTTAAAAGTCAGTTTAGTATAAAATAAAATTACACATTTCACTAAAAAATGCAAAACATTTTGAAGAGTTAAATCTGCTCAATATTATTTTCCAATAAATAGCAAAATAACTCTGAGTAATTAAGGCAACAGATGTTGAGCAGATTGAGGTTTTTAAGCATCTTCTCCTCTAAATTGCTTTATAGAGCACAGAAGACAACAGCATATATTAAACTATAAGTACAGTAATGTATATAAATGCTGTCATATGCAAATTAATATCTATATTGTAGTCAAATAAATATATTTCTCTCAGAGCAAATTTATAATCACTGTTAGTTTCCAGTCAAATGTTTGTAAAAATCATTTTGTGTAAAAGCAATTCTATAGCAACCAGTGTGCAGAGTTGTGAACCATATGTTATCCCGTATACAATATGCTAGCTTCCTACATGCTTATTTTCATTTACATTTTAGTAATGGACTATTCCCTGTGTTTAACCTGACAATTTTGTTACATTGCACAGCTCTTTTGGGAATCACATCAGGTGTTAGATTTTATAACTGCAGTTCAAGGAAAGAATTGGTACAACTGCATACTGAAGTAATACCCACAAGTTATGGGGGTATTTAGTAGGCAGTTGGTTATACCTTGTGTAAATACATCTGTAGACCCCCTACTTATGAACAGACAAGTGTGGTCTGTGTAGATATGTATTTCATATTGAGTGTGCTTTTGCATGTGGAAGTCCTTATGTTTATAGAATTGCAATGTAGCATCATTTACTTAAGTACAGATGCTTAATCTATTTCTTCCAATTTTCAGATGATTAATAGCTCACTATAACAATATTTTAATACAATGCCAGATATGTATGGCATATTTAATTCTCTGTTTACTATGCTATCAGCTGTATTCATGATATGCATTTGCTGTTATTCTGTATTCCACCGAGAGTCTTGATGCTTAACTACATCTTTGTATTATATCTCAAGTCTTCCATTATCTGTGGATCACCCATGGCTTATGAGTTTGTTGTGTTTTTTATGAGATTAAAACTTTAAGTGTGCCACTGTCTGTTGCAAGAAGCAGATCATGTATTTTATGTATTAGAGCTTATTTAATGAAACTATCTATTTGCACGAGGAATCTGTATTCCAAGGAAGCTCAGGTAGAAAATACCAGATACCCCTTGAACAATGCAAAAGTTAGAAAATGTCAGAAATATAAGACATAGCTAGCATAGAGGCTGATATGAAACAATATATTAGGTCAGTGACAAAAATGGATCAATTAAGGAAAGTAACCTTTTAAAATATCAGGACTCACAATGCCAAGTCCTGAAATGTCTAGACAGAATAATCAAAAAATCCAGTCTGAAGCGTGTAAATATTTGTGCGTACAACACAACAGGTAGCATGTTACAGAACCAGAGAAACTGTAGAGGAAATTCCATTACAGTAATAGGTACTTCTTTGTTTAGTAACAGTATTCTGCATAAGAGTAACTGTCTAATTCATTATTTTTAAGGTTGCATTGTTTTTTTTCCATCTTCTTTCATGACACATTAAAACCAGTAATATTGTTTTAAACAATAATTTTTGTCGCTATAAATGACATATTCCTCTGTACTGCGATGATCTGCTGCATGAATATATTATATTTGCACTGTACTTGTATAAAGGATACAACTTTCACTGAACTATAATTAGGATGTCACTAAACAGAGACTAGTACCAGGTGTCTTTAAGTTTGTAGATGTCTTCTTTTTCTTCTCCCCACTGCATTCTTCTTTCCTTTTCTTCTTTTCTTTTCATTATTCTACTTTTAAAAAGATAATGAACATAAAAACTTCATGGATATGCTTTAAAATTAACTGGATTAACTTTAAATATTCTATTTTTGTGTTTCTGCTGCTTGTTTTAGCATTCTAAAAGTTCACTCCCTGTAAATGAGATATAAAGTTCAAAATGCATTTCCTGCAGTACAGGCAGCTTAAACATGGAATCTAGACTGTTATACATTGAAATTAATGTTAGAGAGAATTAAAATAAAATAATAACAGGACTTACAGAAATAATAACATGTACACGCTATTTCTGATACTATAGAAAAGGCATTTTGATTAAGTATAACATTTTGTGTTTGTTCATTTTAGTTTGCATTTGATGATGAACTGTAATATATGACAAAATTAAATACTGTGAGAAAGCTATTTATGCAAAATAGAAAATGAGAACATTACTTTTCTTTAATTATTTTGCTCTTCTTGTCTTTTAAAGACCAGCCATTTCTTGTTGCTTGTCTCTTTAAGATGAAATGAGTCCAATCCATATTTTCTGATTGATCAAAAATGTTTATTTTCTGAGAAACGTCCACTGCATCTTCTAGTCAACTAAACATTTTCTTACCTTCTGGTAAAAAGATCCTAATTCTGGCTAAAAAAATAGTTGAGCTTTAATGTTTAGCTTTTTTAAGTGTTTTATGAATAGAATACATGCTTTCCTTTTGGTCATAACAGATGCAGTATAGTCATTGTCAAACCTGATAGTGTTATTTATTTTTATTGGGGAATTAGCACAAGCAGACTTCAGTATCAGGTCCTTGTCTTGGCTGAAGAGATATTTTACAATAACAGATCTGGGAACAGCAGAATTTTTCTTTAAAGAAAAAGTCAAAAGAGATCTATGGGCTTTCTCAATACCAGAAAAGAGAGCTTCTGGTAGATTTAGAATTTTAAGCATCCAGTTTGCTTAAAAACTGTGACATATCATCTCCTTCTTTTTCTGGTATTCCGTATATTCTAATAGTATTTCTTCTAGATCTACTTTCTAGGTCCTCTATTTTTTTCCAGAAGCAAAGTATTTTGTTTTAACAGAAATTCTGTGTGATTCTCATTCTCTGCCATTCTGCTATCTAGGCCATTTGAGGTGTCTTATATTGCTGAGATCTGAACAGATTGTTGTTTTATGATCTCCTTTAACAATTTTATTTCTTGAAATCTTCTTTTATATTGTCCATTTTCATCTCAAGTTTATCAACTTTAACAGAAAGCTTCTGGTCACCACCCAATATAGATTGTAGTTCCTTTTTCACTGAGTTGTCTTGAGAGTTCACTTTTGAGCTGCTCATTCTGTCACAACAGTCAATAAAATTTCTGACAGAAAAAAAAAATCAAAGAAAAACCATAACAACTTGATTTTTCTTTCAAATTGTTGTCCAAGTATGTTTAAAAGACTCAAAGTATATGAAAAAATAAGTTTTGTTAAGTTTGTGTAATAAAATCCTGTCAGAAAAAAGAAAACAATGCAGAGCTAAGACTTTGTGCTATTCTCAGTTTTTCATCTTGGCCACGCCCCTATTACTGTTTTTTTTCATAAACAGTGCTACTGGTACATTTCTGCATAGATTAGTACCTTAAACTGTAGTAGAAGTTCAATAGTGAGAGAATTAGCTCTGCTCCAATTATTGCTTCTGTGCTTTTATATTCTGCTCATTTACCTGCTTGCATTCTGTGTTTGCCCCACCCCCCACTAACACACTTAGCTGAAGTTTCTGAAAGATCCCCAGTACTGATTTTATTTGATTGGCTAGCCCTCTAGTTAGCTCCTATTTCCAGCATAGTGCTACCTCCAACTCAATATTTTTTATCCAAGACGTGGAGAGGTATAGGACTGTGAATAACTAGTTTTTCAAAAAAAAAAAAGAAATTAAATTATTTTAATTATATCAATTCTGCTTAATATTTAGGTGCACTTGTGACCTATATTGTAATTGTGCTTTGTACGTTTCTGCTCTGTTTCATCTGATTGCATTTTTAGTTTGTTCAGGGACATTTGTAATTCTGCACTTCTATTTACACAAGGAGAATTACTTGTAAAAGCTATGTTTGTATTTTAAACCCTGCTGGGCAAAGTCTGGTAGTTTAATTCACAGTTGTGGGAGAACTGCGTACTCCTACTACCAGATGTGTGCCTTAATCATTTATTACTGCATTTTTCCCATATACAGTGTTACTGGTACCTTTCTATCTAGTCTGGTGCCTGAAACTGCAGTAGAAGTTCAGTACTGAGAGAATTGTCTCTGGTCCAGTTTGTACTTCAGTGGTTTTATAGTCTGCTTATTGTTTACCTACATGCAGGCTGTGCTTGCCCCATATCTGAGTAACACACTAGGCTAAAGTTTCTGAAAAAAACTCTAGTATTGCCTTTCTTTGATTGCTAGCCTCCAAAGCTTGCCTGCTTGTTCTTTGAAAAATTAAACAACCCTCCCACCCTTATGCTGTTCTTGTTTTATAAGGCTGTGTCTCTGCCCTCCACCTGTTATGATTATCTGATTTCCAATGTCCATCTGTCCCGTCTTTTATTGCTGTTGACTGTTGTATAAGCTAGTTATGTATTCTTCCCACCTGTTGTTTTCCATAGACTCATAATACTAAGTGCTCGCTCAGCAAACCAGTATTGTTCTAGAGTAAACTTCCTTTATTACATATTGTCTCCTGCTTATTTTTCTGGAGCTCAGTAAAGCTTGTAGTCCTAGCCTGCATTCCAGAAGTGTTTTATTTGCATCCAGTTTTATTCAGACAAAGTTAATACTTCCTTTGTTAAATTGCCCTTAAGTTATTTTCAGTGATAGCTTTGTTTCTTGGTTTATGTGTGTATTTCATTACATTTTTTGTAAAAAAAAATGCTATCCTCTCACTGTTACTGTCTAGAAATTGCCTTCAGCAAACAAATTTCTACAAGTTGTCTAAGTGGTTTATGTTAGTATTGCATATATGGGTCTCTTCTACTGTGTTTCTACATCGAGAGGACTGGGTTTATTTGGTAGGAGGTGTTTGCCTGGTCTATCTGAGTTGGGAAATACACAAAAGGACCCATAGTGTAGTCATTTTATTGACCATTGTTTGTTTTTCTGATTTTTCTTTGCTGCTACACATTTAGCATGCTTGTGTGGATAAGCAGTGGCCTGTAGTATAGTAAACACCTAGAAAACAAAATTTCTCTGTAGAATAATTCATAAAATTGTAACCTGTAAAGCAGTAATTTAGTGCAAAGACATTGTGTACCAAGAAGCTTAGAGCAGCTAGTTTTGCCTTCAGTGGCAATACCTAAAGATTTCATAGAATTCAGTATTGGGTAAACATTAAAGTTTGCAGAATTTAGTACTATTTAGCTTAATCTGCCTCAATAAAGCACCATTATTAGTCTGCACAAATAAAGCATCCTTAATAGCCTTCTAACCCCAATACACCACCACGTTGTAGCTCACAAATCATAGGACTGGAGTTTACAAATATGCAAATTTTTAACTTCTCTGTAGCCAGGTTGGTGGATTCAGGCATGTTGAAACAATGTAGCAATTGTCTCACGTTACTGACAACCACTTAATCTATAATGAATCAGACACAGTATGCGAGAGGTGTAATTACACAAGGCACTGTAGGCTAAACTCTCACATACAAGTGCACATCAGGTTGTCGAATCTAAACACACAACACCCACCACACATAACACACAATACACACATGGACTTACGCATACTGAGGCACTTAACTTATTCCCTCCAATGGAGCTCAGGAAGTTAGCACTGTAACTTCCAATGGGCAGAGCCTAAAGCTTTTGACAGAATCAAATTATACCCTCACATTTCAAACAAATGTTCATATCTCTGGAACCATAGGGGTTATGAAAGAAGTATAAATGGCAAACTCTTCAGCACAAACTATGTTTATAGTGGTAGTATTATTTAGGTTCTAGAGTCTTGAGCCAAAATTTATAAATCACAGTAAACACAGTAACTGTTACATTTGTAATATTTTGTAAACAACTTACAATATCTCAGCAACCCCTGAAGCTATACACATACTGTTAGCAGCATTTTATTCATCTAGCTGAGTGCTTTCAGACGAGGCTAAGGATTTCTGTCTATGTTACTTGGTTGTTGAGATATTTACAAAAATGAGAATATTATATCTAAATAAATTATTATAAAAACAACAGTTTATATCTATTTAACTGCACTAGACAGAGATCAAATATTAATGCAGTTGAGTTTGTCATTGTGTAAGCTTTACGAAAAAATCTTTTATACCTTGTATATAGCATGGTTTTGGAATTATTGATGCAAATATGAACAAGCAACATTTGACATCTAGACGCGTCAGCATGAGTTAACTGCAGATGCACCTGGAGGTGTCACTTGGATGTAATGAGTTAAAAGCAATCTTCCTAAACAACAAAGATCACCTAGACCACCTGTTGTCAGAGCATGCCTCAGCAAATGCAAAGAAACTCAGACAAATCAACACATAACACCATGCATACTGTCATTCTCAGTGGAGCTCCAAACGCTAAGCTCATAAGGCAAGCAAGTATGCTTCCCTGGACTCTCATTATAGGGGACTCTGTTGTAAGATATGCTGATGCCCTTCTAACCAGGCTGAACAAAGAGAAGATAAGTGTTAGTTGCTTATCTGGAGTCAAGATCCACCAAATCAAGCATGCACCTGAAGTCATTATGCTACAGATACCAGTGTGAATCCATCATAGACCATGTAGGTGTAAATTACCTGAAATGTACCTCCCTGGACTAAATGAAAAGAGACATTATTCAGCTTTCAGACTATGTGTCTCAGGCTGGCATAAGCTAGAGACTGAGCAGCATATTACCATCACCGAGGATGATGCCACAATATGAGCAAAAGAAAAAAGATTGATTTCAACAACTGGCTGTCTTTCTGGTGTCATTCTAAGGGGAACTGGTACTTGTCAGCTTGGGAGAACATGATCAATAGACCATGTTGTTTTGCCAAGGGTGGTCTGTGCCTTTCCATTCTAGCCTTTCAAATGCTGCCTAAGGTTCTGCTTGCCCCAATAGTGCCTTTTTAAGACAATTCTAAATTGACAAATCTACCGACATATCAAAATCTACTCAACAGAACCTCAAAGTATTACTGCTCAATGCTAATAGCCTAAATAAAAAAAAATACATTCCCTCAAAGCCCTGCTCACACTGGAGAATACAGATATCTGTGCAGTTACCGAGATGTGTTTTAAAGCAACAGAGAGTACCCTGTTAATGCAGTGGCTTCTACCCATTTAGACTAGTAACCGCACAGAAAAGGACTAAAGTGGAAGGGTCTCAATATACATCAATGACAAGTATACCTCTGGGGGTCAAGCAGGGTGATGTGCTGGAGTTCCTCCTTGTATAGATCACCACAGACAAAAATCGTATACTATATCCTAGCTAACTATAGGTCACCCTCCATGACTCAAGAAGCTCTCATTGCAGACCTGGACTTATTGGAGACACCATCCAAGCTAACACCCTACTTTGGGAGACTTCACTTACCCATCTATAGATTGGGCATCCTACACAGATTCAAAGCTACAGGCACAGAGATCCTTGCATAAATACAAGCACCCCTGACCAAATAGTGAATACGCTCACTAGAGGCTCCGACATACAGGATCTTGTGCTCACAAATATGGGAGAATGCTGCACACACACACACACACACACACACACGCACACACGCACACACGCACACACGCGCACACGTGCACACACACACACACACACACACAGACACACACACACCCGCAATGTCTCATCCTCTCTGCCAAGGTCCGACCATAAAGCTGTCTCCTTCAAAATCAAAATCAGCTCCATAATCTCATTAAAGCTATTAACAGTTAGGAGCTATTACAACACAAATTACCTGTTATTATGTGATGGTTTGTCAAAAGTCAATGCCCTTACAAACTCCAAGAACACATCAGCCTACGCTGAATTGTTCTCAGAAACTATGTGCAGCCATATCAGTGGCTACATAGAGGCTGCTGTACCTACCAGAAATAAGCTGAGAATCAGCCCCAGAAATAAACCGTCCTGGTAGTATTCCAAATTAATACGATATACAACAAAAGGAAAAAGAAATATGACAAAAATCTGGAAGGGTAATTCCTATAAAGATAAATATTTTATTTATTTATTTTATTTCACATTTGTTAATCAGGTTAGTCCAACTGAGTTTGCAAACAAACTCATTTTCAGTGGAGACCCGAGAGGAAAAGTCCCAGGAAACATAAGTAAAGATAAAGTGACAATAAACAAATATTAAATAACAATCACATTACAAAATAATTGTAAAAAAAGAAAAGGTTATTAACTATTTGCATTGCACTGATAGTAAGCAACCCATTTTCAGTGGAGACCCAAGGGGAAAGAGCTCCAGCAAACATAAGCAAAGATAAACATACAGGACAAAAACTATTAAAAATAACAATGCAAATATGAAATTAATTATAAAGAGAAAAACAACAAAAAAAATTATGAACATTAAGGGTTGCACTGATAGCAGTGGTCTAAATGCACTACATATAACAGTAAAAACAAAAAGACAATTGTTGTTCAAAAGAAGGAAAATGTACAGATGCTGATAGGAAGTGAGGGGGATAAATAGTGTGGAGAATGGGGGCGGGAGGGGGCTATAGTAGGGCTATAGTAGTAGAGCTGAGGGTTTAGGAGGTTAGTTTAAGCAAAAATTACTAACAGAGAAAGAAAGCTAGGAGATGCAACAGGTAAAACAGTAGAACAGACTAAGACTACGTGTGGTCAAGGCAATTTCATAATAAATTAAGAGGGCTAATTAGGTCAAGCAAAACCACCTTTCCAGGTGAGAAATAACCATAAGGCCTTCTACAGCTATGTTAGAAACCTCAAACGCAGCACACAGCAATGTGCTGAACTGGTGGCTAATGGTGCCACATTCACTGAGCCTGGTGATATAGCAAACCTGTTGGTGGGCAAATATAGTTCCAACTTTACCACCTCTTACCTCCAAACATTCCCCCAGTAATACTCTCAAGCATAACTTCCTCCAACTATAACTAGGGAACATGTACTGGCTGCACTCACTAAAGCCAAGAACACAGCCTCATTAGACCCTGATAGCATTACAAGGTGCCTCTTGAATAGTTTAAAATATGACTTATCAGGACTCCTGGAGTCATTATTTAACTATAGTCTTAAAACAGGCTTTGTGTCATGTGAATAGAGGACTATGATGGTCATCTCCCTTCATAAGGGAAGACTTTCAACAGATCATGGAAACTATAGACCCGTTAGTCTGAGTATTCTTATTTGCAAAGCCATGGAAAGAATTATCATGGAAATTATCAGCAAAGGTATAGAAGACCTCCAGACACTGGATCCATCCCAGTTTGGCTTTGTCAAAGGAAGATCATACTTACTGAATCTGGTGGACTTCTTTGAAAATGCCACTATGGCAAACGATGAGGGGGAAAACTACACATACTATGTGTGTGGATTTGGCTACAGCATTTGATAAAATACCTCACTAGGGAATTGTCAACAAACTTACATAATTAGGAATAAACCCCAATCATAACATGCTGGATAGCTAACTGACTAACTAATAGGACCTAGGGAGGTTAGAATCGGTAAGGCCACCTCCACAAAGAGGCTGATCACCAGTGGAGTCCCCCAGGACTTTGAGCTAGGCCCAATCCTCTTTAGCATTTACTTTTTGGATGTCAAAGCCAATGTCAAAGACCTCTAGCTAACTAAGTTTTTCACATGACTGCAAACTGGAGGCAGTCATCAAATCCTCCCAAGATAATAACAGACACTTTCATGCCAAAGCCATGGCTTAAAACTCAATACCAAGAAATGCATTATAGTACCTTTGGGAAATCTGTCACCCGGGGTAACTACATCATCATTAAAACACCCTTAAACGTTGATTCACTAGTCAGGGATCTGAGAACTCATGAAGATAGTAACCTAGCCTTTAACCAACATGTGTTCAAGTTAGTAAAAAAGTCCTTCTGTGTTGCTCATCTTATAAGCAAGGACATTGCATCCAGGTCCAGAGAGGTCATCATACCATATGTAGCAACTGGAACATCCACAAAGGTTCCTACAAAATGAATACAGTGAGTAAATACAATATCTTACTCTGATCTCCTCAAAGCCCTGTCTATCTTCTTGGTATCATCCAGACTTCTGAGAGGTGATCTTTGCCTGGCATACAAGGCATCCCTCAACCCTGTTTTGATGAATCTTTAATACGTCTGCAAAACAAACAGTGTCAGAACTATTAGATTAAAAGAACTAAATTTTGCTTGCAACATAACTAGGATTTGTTGGAGAGACAGATATGTTTCTCAGAAAATTCCCATTTTCTGGAACAGGTGATCCATGTGAAGAACAGTTCCTCCCTATCCATATTTAAGTGCAACTTTTGACCAATGGATGGGTAATCGGAAATTCACCCCTGGCTTGGATCCTATCTGTCTGATGGACAGAGGCAGTCAGTAAATCACCCCCTAGAGTTCAAATAGAAATAAAATGCATGGGTCACATTTTTTGTTGCATGGCTTGGCCTTAGTAGCTGTTAGCCTAGTATACACCTAATGAACATATATAGATATAGATATAGATATAGATATAGATATAGATATACTATACACAGTTGAAAACACATAAAGTCAGCTGTAAAAACATCAACCTTATAAGGTCAAAAACAACAATGTTGACATGCTACTATGCATGCTCTGAGAAACAACCTTTACTAATACTACACAGCTCCTGCTAATTATATAAACTAACTCTGGTCTCACACAAAATCTGGGTAAGAGCATATTCCCCAACCCCAAGAATTGTGTGATCTTTCATACCAGTTGATCATGTGGTCAAAATAGTTGCCAACCACACAGAATCAATAGAATGACACACTCTTATGTATATATGTTCACCCCCCCCCACACACACATATATATGTGTGTGTGTGTGTGTGTGTGTGTGTGTGTGTGTGTGTGTGTGTGTGCGTGTGTGTGTGTATGTGTATGATGATATGTAGATATGTAGATATAGATATCTATGGTTTCCAATCAGAAGGACAAAAGCTCACAAAAGCAAATGTCCAGGAATATCAAAAACTCAAAAAGTCAAACAGTAAAGACCTTGATTGTGTGGGAATACGGTACAGTGGGGCTCACATGGGTGGTGCAGGGGGGCTTGCCACACATCCAAAAATGCAGATGTTTTGTGTGTGTGTGTGTGTGTGTGTATTTTTTGACATATCAGGTTTTCAATGTTCCCAGTTTTGGTCTTTTGGTGTTTGCTCTTGTACGTTTTTATCCTGTATGTGTATAATATATATAAATATATATGTGTGTGTGTATATATATATATATATATATATATATATATATATATATATATATATATATATATATATATACACACACACACACACACACACACACACACACACACACACACACACACACACACACACACACACATTGTGGAGCGAAAACACAAAAGTTCATAGAAATACTCAGCCATTAGCACCTCAGAAAGAAGAGACAGCAGGAGTTGACGAAGAATGGCAGTGCCTCAAAGCAGCATTTGTGAGGTCTATAGAACAGATGTGTGACCAAACCTGGCATGGAAATAAAGTACATAATGAAATTTGGCTGTGGAATGCAGGCGTCCAGGAAGTCATCAAAAGAAAGAAAGAAAGTGTAGGAAAAAGTGTGAGATAGAAAAGATGGATGCTAAGAAACAATACTAGTTGGCTAACAAAGAGGATAGGAGAGCAGTTGCAATAGCACATTAAAATGCATCAGAGGCACTCTGCCAGCTTCTGGAAAGTGACTCAACAAATGGCATAAATAAAGTCTATTACCCAGCTTCTGGAAACTGACTCAGCAAATGGCACAAATAAAGTCTATTAGATTGCTAGGCAAAGAGAGTAAAATAAAGATGATAGTCATCAAATACCTTTTATAGGGGATGCCCTCAGCAACCTGCTCACCAGACCACAGGATATTAAAGGCTGGTAGAATGAGTACTTTCAGCAGCTGAATGAAGAAAACCCCATAGAAGCTGTCCTGTCCCAGATGCAGCCTACAATGAGAGAAGAGGAAAATGAGGAGCCCACCCTAGCAGAAAGAAGAACGGCACTAATGAAAACATAGCCAGAGAAAGAGCAGCGGCCTCAGATGAGGTCATGGCAGATATGATCACGCTGTGTGTGAATTAGGCAAGAATTGGCTCTATGTGGTACTCATATCAGTAATGAGGGATAGGCTTATCCCAAATGGCAGGAGAGTAAGTATTCTGGTGCCAGTGTACAAGAACAAAGGGGACATATACAACTGTGGGCAGTATGGAGATATCAGACTCGTATCACACTGCATGAAAGTTAAGGAGAGGGTGGTTGACATGCAGAGTAGTAGAACATAAGACAGCAGATGAGCACTTCAGATTCAGATCAGCATGCAGCATGAGCATGTTTGCAGTGAGACTGAAAAGAAGCTCGTGATGAGGAAAGGGTCCACCTGGGAATTCCCAGACTTGGAGGAAGCATATGACAATGTCCAGAAACAGCTGATTTAGGCACCTGTGATAGTTTGAAGTCCAAGGAATGTTGGTAGAATTAGTGTTGGCTATGTACAAGCACCCGATGAAACAAGTGCAAACAGTGTTTGGATTCAAAGAGGGGTTCCTATTAGGAGTGAGTGTGCATCAGGATTCAGCTCTGAGCACACTGCTGTTCATACTGATAATGGACTACATTAGCAAACAGGTCAGAGGGGACACAGTAACAAAGCTGTTGAATGCAGATAATGTGGCATTACAGGCAGACTCTGAACAAGAATTTCAGTAACTGATATGGAAATGGAATGCAAAGCTAAAGACAAAAAGGATGGAAATGAGTACATATAAGACAGCTGTAATGGCATTAAATTGAAGAAATAAGAAGAAGCTGAAAATAACTATAAAAGGTAAAATAAAGGAAGAGGCTAACAGTTTCAAGTATTTGGAGAGGTTGCTGAGGAGAAGGGAAGTCAAAATTATGAGGTGAAGCCAAAAGTTCGCAGGTAGTGTATGACAGAAGAATGCCAAAGAAACTGAAAATTATGGTATAAAAAACAGATATGCAAGCAGTAATACAATGTGGTACAGAAAACCAGCGGTGAAGGCAGAGCAGTTGGGGAAGCTAGAAATGATGTAGATGAAGCACCTGTGATGGGTGTTAGGATGCACACTTTTGGAAAGATGATGAAATGAATACATCAGAGCAGAAGCCCAGGTAGCTCCAATTGCAGAGATGGTCATATAGAACAGAGTATATTGGTTTAGGGTCATGCACCAGAAAACAGAAGACAATCTGCTGAGGATGATTTGGGAACAGACAACATGAAGGCAAGAAGAAACAAGAGTATCCAGCAAACAGATGGATGTTTTGTGTGAGAGAAGACCTGCAACAGTCAGCTATGAGTATCCATGAAGGCAGGGAAGGGTGGTGAATTGCGAGAGAGATGGTGACAGCTGACAACCCATCCTGAAGCTATGTAGATAATGGGAAAAAGGGGGTTGGTGATGATGATGATGGTGATGATGATGAGCTGGAACTATATTAGCATAATTTGAGACATACCCCTCAACTGCTCAGAATTGTGGAGAACGTCTTTGATTTTGCCTCATATGTTTGCCGTTGCCTCAGAAAAGTTTTGATGTTCTGGTAAATCGCTGAGGATTGCAATCAGTCAGTAATCACTAACACAACAGTTTCATACTTCTTACTGTTTAGAAAATTCATGTTGATATGAAGTCTGTTATTCTATTAACATTTTAAGTGAATTAGAGTAATTTTTAAAAAATGTCTTTGATTTTGGTTTTTGCCTCCCAATATTTTTGGCAATGTCCAGAATTCTCATACAAATAGGTTCTGACTAACAACTACACACAAGTTGCACATAGCTGGCCATATAAAACACAGATGCACCAACTATAGTGGACAACTTCTTCCTGTCACAGCTGTAACTTGCTACAGGAGGTTGAAAGACACCACATTACTTTGTACTAATAATACATGTATCTCATAACTGGTAATGACAATGCTGATTGAAAATCTCTGATATGACTATATGAGCACCTGACTTGCCTAAATAGAATATATCAGGGCAGATATACTTCACCATTTAGCTCCAAAGACAAGCTTTTATCAGGTGAAAAGCTTCACCTTGTTGTCTTTGGTTTGATTCTTTAAATTTCTACTTGGAGACTGTGTGACTCAGTACAAACTACTTACTAAGACAGTGCTGTTGGTTCACCCTTAAATTTGTGTCCAGTGGGCTTACTAATATAGCAAAAAGGTGCATATACCTTTGAGTAATACTCATGTAATTTATCTTACTTTACACCTAATGCTTAATCATTTTGTAAATAAAAAGGTACGCCCAAGTGACTCTTGTCTGAATGGGTCTGGGAAGCACTGTGCTCAAGCTTGTAAAAGAAGCAACTGGAATCTGACAAAATCAAACACAGAACTGCAGAATTAATGTTATTAGCAGCTCATATCTGGAGACACCCATGTTTAAGTGCCAGACAAAGCCTTCTAATTCTGTTACTTTACTGTGTTGCCTTAGTATCGTGTCTGTTGATGGCAGTAACATATAAGTCCTGTTTATATGGATGAAAGTAAATATACAGTTGTTGCTGTTCATAGCAATAATTTAAGACAGGGATCATTCTTAGGGGAAGTGGGCACCACAGTGACACATATGGAAGACAAGGGATTGGCTAATAGCTTTGTGGTTCAGTTCATTTTGGCTTTTTGAAGTATGTCACAGGATACGCTTCTCAATTTATCAATTCACCCTGTTCCAGATGGATTTGCTCAATTTTCAGAGCAAATCACAAGTATGATTTCCATGGCGATTCAAAAGGGGCTTGAAAAAGCAGGTGTCAGTAGTTGTCAATCTACTGATAGTCAAAACAGATGTAGAGCGAGTCGGAAGTTTTTTTCCAATACACCGGATACTGAGATCAACGACGTTATGTCTGGAGAGCCTTTGGCGAGTTCGAATAGCATTTTGGATTACATTCTACAAAATATCCAAAATCCTTTTGCAGACATTACAGACTCTGAAGCTACAGATTCAGTAAGTACAGAAACTGTTTTGAATTCATTGTCGAGTCAAAAAAACTGAAAACACAGTATTTATGACCTGGAGAAATTAACTTTGAAATACGTCATGTTGGATATCGAAATCAGTTACTTGACTGAGTGTATTAAAAGAAAATGTGTCCCTCAGAGACTGAGAACTAACAAGTTCCCTAATTGTGTTTCATTTGGGGATAGTTTATATACTGAACTTGTAAATATGTTTAACGAATTTGGTATCAAAATGATGGTTACATTAACTGAACATTATGCCAAACAAGTGGAAGACATTAAGAACGAAATGAATGACTTGGATAGGAAGATTAAAAACTTCTCTTGTTTTCACATGTTTAATAATTTATACTGTGGCATAACAGCTAAAGCAGATAGACAACGAGCCACAATAGTGGCTAGAAAACAAAAGAAATTAAAGCGTGATATTTTGGCTTACGCGAACAAGACTGCTTATACTGTTAATAACAAATTTTCAGGTGTTCACAATGACAATATAAATGTTGAATTGGTCATTAATGACACTAGTGACAGTAATTCTAAAAGTTGTCCAAATGGTAATTCTGATAACAACAATGTAAGAACTTAAAGTGGTACTAACACTATTGAGAGAAAAGTCGCTAAGGACTCAAAAGACAATCATAAGGCCTTTTTTAGCTATGTTAGAAACCTGGGAGGAAACTCCCAGATATGCTCAGAATTAGTTCAAAATGATGTAAAAATCACTGAACCAACAGACATTGCCAACATACTGGCTGACAGGTTCAGTGCAAATTCCCCCCCCCCCAAAAGGAGAGATATCTATACCAGCGGATTGTAGCCCCCCAAACATCTCAAATGCTCAGGTGAAAACTGCTCTCTCCAAGGCGAAAAACACAGCATCTATGGGACCAGATGGTGTCCCCGGTTGTGTGCTCCACAAACTCAATGAGGAATTAAACCCACAGTTAGGGCAGCTGTTTAATCTTAGCCTCACCTCAGGATATGTACCCAAGGAGTGGCGTACGGCAATTGTGGTCCCACTTCACAAAGGCGGTGCCTCCACTGACCCTGGAAATTACCACCCCATCAGCTTAACAAGCCTGGTCTGCAAAGCTATGGAAAGGATCATAATGGAACTCATAAATAAAGACATAGGGGACTTACAGGCATTGGATCCAACCCAGTTTGGCTTTGTCAAGGGCAGATCATGCCTTTTAAACTTGGTTGACTTTTTCGAAACAGTCACCAAGGCCATTGATGAGGGCAAGGCAGTCCACACAGCCTACCTTGACCTTGCAAAAGCTTTTGATACAATACCCCACTCGGGTATCATTGAAAAACTCACCAGCTTAAATGTAAACCCATACATCACAAGATGGGTTGCAAACTGGCTAAGTGACAGAACCCACAGGGTCAGAGTTGCTGGCGCCATGTCAGACTCCAAGCCGGTCACAAGTGGTGTCCCACAGGGCTCAGTTCTGGGCCCACTCTTGTTCGGCATCTACTTTTCAGAAGTACAGGCAAACACAGGAGGATTATGGCTGACAAAGTTTGCAGATGACTGCAAGCTGGGCGCCATAGTTGAAAACACAGCAGACACAGATATCCTTCAGAAGGGTCTCATAGAAATGGATAACTGGTGCCAGAGCCATGGCCTAAAGTTAAACGCCAAAAAATGCATAGTCATACCCTTCGGGAAAAACAAGGTTACCCCTAGCTACCATATAGGTGGCAATCCACTAAGCACAGAAGAGGCTATCAGAGATCTGGGGACCCAGGTTGACAGTAACCTTTCGTTTGACACTCACGTTGCCAAAGTAGTTAGGAAGACCTTCTACATTGCCCACCTGATGATGAAGGGATTCACATCTAGATCAAGGGAGGTCATTGTTCCCCTGTACTCATCACTCATCAGACCAATGATAGAGTACAATGCCCCATTCGGAATGTATCTTACCCGACACAGGCAGCAATTGGAAAGGCTCCAAAAGTTCCTCACCAAAAGGATAAAGGGTCTCAAAAATATGTCTTATGCTGCCCGACTGAAGGAACTCCAGCTCTATTCAGTCGCATACCGTCTGCTCAGAGGTGACCTGTGCCTGACATATAAGGCCATGTCCAACCCGGAATTAACGAACATGCTTCACCTCAAAAAATCCAAATCCATCAGAACTACAAGAGCAAGAGACTTAAACCTTAACACGGTTATAAATAGGACATGCTGGAGGGACAGATTCATCACCCAGAGACTCCCTATGCTGTGGAACAAAATCCCAGTACATGTGAGGCAGAGCACCTCGCTGGCTTTGTTTAAGAGAAATCTTGACCAATGGATGGGAGATCGCAGGTTTACCCCAGGGATCACCTCAGTGTCACTGCTTGACAGAGGCACGGCAAAATAATGGGCATAGTATCCTTCAAACTTAAGGGGTGGTGAAAGCCGCAAAACTTTGGGCTAGGCTTATAAATGCCCTAGGGCAGATAGCCTAGTATGAACCTGTGAACCTATGAACCTATTACTGATGAAGTTTTGATAAATAATCACAATGGTGATACATCAAATACGCATTCAAACAATAATGGTGTTACAAATCTACTGAAGGGGTCGTTAACACTGCCCCTTTTTTGGTAGACAAACAATGGAACAAGAGGGCACCGACTTGGTCCAAGGTGGTGTAGAACAAGCCAAAAGGGAGGGTCAAGAGCAAAAAGAGGTGGTAGGTGGAAGTAGTCTCACTGGTTATGATATACAAATTCACAACTTATCCAGTGCGACCCTTTCACAACCTATGCTTGATTTTTTGAAAAAAGGATTTTCCTTTATTCCTAGTGACACCTTTAATTTAGCTAGGACAATTATTGATTTCAGATTAACTTTGAGAAAGTTGAATTTGAAATACGTTACGCAAGATATTAATTGTGGGACTCCAAGTACAGGCCCTAAAAAAGTAAGTACTTATAATCCACCACTGATAGGTACATTACAAGTATTCCAAAATATATGTGAAGCAGGCATTAGTGCTATTCACCCTGTAAGAAATAAGAATAACTTGAATGAATCTGAATTAAAGGCACTAAAGGTTTTTAGGGAGAACAGTCAAATAAGAATAATGAAGGCCGATAAGGGGGGTAAAATAGTCATCATGGATAAAGAAGACTATATTAAATCCATGGGAGATCTATTAAGAGATGAAAAAACATATCAGAAGGTAGATATCCACTTTATCCAACGGAGTTTTCTGAGACTAGACACAAGCTTGTTTGATATGTTTTGTCAAGGTGAATTGGATCACCAGAATTACACTTTTTTGCAGGTAGAACATCCAAAAATGGCTGTTATGTTTGGTATTCCTAAAATACAGAAGAATAGTTTAAATCCCCCCTTTAGGCCTATTATATCGGCTAATAAATCTAAGACTGAAACTCTTTCACTTTGGTTGGATTATATTCTTAATCCAATTGTGCAGGAGTCTAAACATTATTTGAAAGACTCGTGGCATTTACTTGAGTTACTGAGAGATTTAAATCAGATAGAGAATTCTGTATGGCATCTTTGGATGTGGTATCTCTATATACCTGTATTGATCAGGAGGTAGGAATAGAATATTTGAGAGAATACCTATTAAAACACAGTAAGTTACATAATAGCAAGATCAATACTGTGTGTGCTATAATGGAGATAGTACTTGATAACATTTTTTTTTATATTTGATTACAATCTATACAAGCAAACTTCAGGGGTTGCAATGGGTGCAAGAGTAGCTCCAGCATATGCCAATTTAGTGATGGCTAATTGGGAAAGCACATTTATTGACAACAGTAATTATAGTAGAAACATTTTATTTTACTGTCGTTACATAGATGATTTGTTTTTTCTTTGGCATGGTACCTTTGAGGAGTTTAACAACTTTGTTAGTTACTTAAACAATACTACAAATTTTCGAAAATTTTCTGTAGGAGGGTATGGTTTGAGCCTAAATTTTCTTGACTTAAACCTTACCTATGATTTAACATCTAATAAATTTGTTAGTAAAATCTATAGAAAATCTACATTTGCAAATCAATATTTGCACAAAGAAAGTTTGCACCCGTTGCACATGAAAAAAGGAGTAATTAAGGGGCAACTTATTAGATTAAGTAGATTAACATCACTAGACACTATCTTTACCAATGAGATTAAAGTTTTGAGAACATTTTTTGTGGCAAGAGGCTACCAAGCAGCATGGCTGGAACCTATTGAAATAGAAGTTACATGGCTGGAACCTATTGAAATAGAAGTTATGAGATTAAGAAAGGACAAAGCTTGTCCTATTTTGTCCCTTGGCCCTTTATCTTCTACAATCTCTTCTACAATCAACATGGTAGTTTCTAATAAAGAATTTTTAAGTGCTTTTGTTTTGCCCATTTCTAATTAAATGTGGCTTATCAAAAGCATTATAATAGACAATTGGAAGATATTGTTGGGTAATCAGGAATTAACTAAAGCTATAGGAATAAGACCCAATTTTACTTTCAAGAAGGTTGTAAACATCAAAAGTATTTTAGAAAAAGGAACAAATCAAACAAAATGATTTAGTGGAAGTAGAATTAAATCTAAAGGCACTTATGCATGTCAAAATTGTAGACAGTGTAGATATATTAGCAATTCTTCTTCAGTATATTTTTCTCATATAAATAAGACACATTGATCCAGAAATTATTATACCTGCCATAATGAAATGGTAGTATATATAGCCCAGTGTTTGTCATGTCCTGGATACTACATAGGAATGACCACTAGATGTCTCAAGAAAAGAATTGGTGAACATCTTTTAGCCATTAAAAAGAAAGATTTGGCTAATGCATTGGGTAGGCATTCTACTATGTGTACTAATTTTAAAAAATGTACCTTTTCTGTCTTAGACTGTGTTCCTCAAGGAACTTTTATAGGAGACAGTAAGGTTATGTTGGAATGTAAGGAATCATTATGGCAAGTATATTTAGGAGCAGATCAAGCTCCTGCATTGAATGAATCAGTTTATATAAAGTTTTTTTTGCACATGAAATTAATTAAT
Organism: Protopterus annectens; assembly: GCF_019279795.1. Taxonomy (NCBI): domain Eukaryota; kingdom Metazoa; phylum Chordata; order Ceratodontiformes; family Protopteridae; genus Protopterus; species Protopterus annectens. Next base: position 171,297,407 of record NC_056745.1, on the reverse strand, counting down.
TATTAAGTTTATGGCATTTTTTATGTTTATAATAATTTACTAAAAAAATTTTTATGTTTATAATAATTTACTAAAGTTTTTTATAATATATATACATATTATTGTATTTTAAAATACATCAATTAACTAATTTTTGACATCATTGAGCATGTGATCAGTTTTTTATACAAAAAGTGCTTGTGGGGTGAAATGAGTTGTTTCTGAAGAAGTCCACATAAAATAAAGTGAATGAAAGCGCTAAACTTTGGTGTCCGTACTTTTTAAGCCATATTGGATTATTTTTCTGTGTGTGTTTCCCTTCTGGTATCCAAAACTGCAGAATTAATGTTATTAGCAGCTCATATCTGGAGACACCCATGTTTAAGTGCCAGACAAAGCCTTCTAATTATGTTACTTTACTGTGTTGCCTTAGTATCGTGTCTGTTGATGGCAGTAACATATAAGTCCTGTTTATATGGATGAAAGTAAATATACAGTCGTTGCTGTTCATAGCAATAATTTAAGACAGGGATCAATCTTAGGGGAAGTGGGCACCACAGCGACACATATGGAAGACAAGGGATTGGCTAATATCTTTAAAAACAAGAGGAATATTCAGATAATGACTAATCCTCATGGTGGACAGTTGCCACAGCCCTTGTATTTAACTATTGATGACCTCTCTAGCTTTCCTGAATAACTGAGAAATATCATGTGTTGTCCCCAAGTGTAGCCATAGAACATACTTAGACGCTCAACTGTGTCACTACTGCATTTATGCCCTTTGCAGAATTCATTGTCGATACAAACAAAATGTTACTGTACACTGTCTAGTATCATTTCAGCATTTGGAAAAGATAACTGTATGGAAATAGTCAGAGAAGGCTGTTCCAAAATACCAAAAGTTTTACTGTCAAGAAAGTAGGATTATTTAATGAACACCTGTCATATGTCATTTATTAATGGAATGCTCATTCAGTCAACATTGAAAACTCCACTATCAAAATATATCTGCAATTTTAATGGGAAATATAATAATGAAATGCGTCAATATATTTTTAACAGCATTTATCCTGCATAAACTAATGTATAACCATCCACTGTTTACAGAAGGCACCATTGTATTTTTATAATTTACAAAAAAAGTACAGTCATATAACTGTTGATAACTAACCAACATGGTTTACTTAAATACTAAAAAAAAAAAATCCAGGCTGCTGCTAGATGGAACAAATTTAATAAGTCACAAAAACTAACAGGGCATTTAACAACAATGCATATGGAAGAATAACATGTTGACTACTGTATGCAAGAACATATAGTCAGTATCAACAGTCAATTCAAGTAAAATAAATCTTCCTTTTCTTTGTAAGTAAGAAAACTTAAGAAAATGATAGTGACTGCTGCTAAATATGCATAGCATTGTGGTTTGTAACATGCACATTTTTAGTGAAGCTGCTCTTCACTGAATAGCAAATTTTCACTAGGGCAAGCCAGCGGTTGGCCGTCTGGAATTTGCTCTTTTCCCCACTGTAGTGTGATCTCAGAGTTGGTATATTTAGTTAGGGGTGTGTGGGGGGTGAAGGCTTTACATTTTTTTTTTGCAGTCGCTCAGTTGGCCAACCACTGGTTTGCCCTAGTAAAAATCCACCGTTCGATGAAGAGGAGCTTCGCTAAATAGATGTTTGACAAGTGGCTATTCACTGGACAGCCATTTGATGAGATAACATAGACCTGAAAAATCACGCACTTATGCCACTTACCTTTCATATTAATTTGGGTCAAATTTTAGACCTTCTTGCACTTCTGCGGTGAGCGTAGCCTGTGTAGCCTACAAAAGCAGTCAATTTAATAGAAATGACACCTACTAGAAGTGTTTAAAAAATGATAAAGTACGAAATATAAATTGTTTCAGTGTATAACTCCTTGGTTGCATTAAAATTCTTGCCATTAACAAGTTTAATTTTCACACATGATCATGTCACAGAAGTTCAAACATCTGCCCAATTAAAGTCAGAAAACACAAGCAGCCTGACACTTAGCAGCAACGAAAAATGTGACCAACATAAAAGACAATTATGGAAGTTCTTTTATTCAATCTTCTGACTACAAATGGAATTTGATAATTAATGTGCAGTATATTTGTATAGTTTTATCTTATAGTTAAAGAAATGAACACTTACCAAAAATAGACACTTTAAATTATATAAGAAAAAACAAATAAACGGAAATGCGAACAAGTCCACTGGTACAAATTTATTGTTTGCGCTTTCATGCGCATATCTTCGTGCACTTCTTCAGACACTGAAATTGTAACCAAAAACTGCTTATATAGCAGCACAATTAACACCAATAAAATATTTAATTGATAATTAAAAATGCAACAACAGTAAATACTACTTATTCACAGTTTAAAATGTCCTAAAACCTGAATGCTCACTCATTAGATGAATCTTTTAAATAAAAACGAACATTAAAATGTAAATTGCTCATAAGGAGAAAACATCACATACATATATAAAATAAACTATATTAGAAATGGTCAGAAGATAAATATATGATAGCTAGCGTTCTAATGCTTTTAATTTAAGTAAGCATTTAATCGAACAAGCTTCATTAATGCCAGGGTAGGCATAAGCATTTGTTTTCAACTGCCATAACAATTCCTGTTCTTCCAATTTCAAGTGCCAAGGCCCTCCTCTAGGATTTCTATGCACTTGTTGTACTACCATAAATTTAAACATACGAGTATTGTGTTCTGAAATGTGTTTAGCCAAGGCGTTAGTTTTGTTAGCTTTTGATATGATATAAATGTGCTCATAAATGTGCTGTTTAAAATGACGTTCAGTTTTGCCAAAATAGAACGCAGAACACAATTGGCATAAAGCAACGTATACTACACCTTGGCTTTCACAATTAAACTTATCACAAACATAATGTTTAATACCTCTTATATAAAAATGTTGGCCTGTTTGAATATATTTACAATAATGACATCTGCCACATTTGTACATACCCTTCTGGTAATTGTTGTTATTCAAGGGTAATTTCAATAGTGTCTTTAAATTGGGACCCTTCTTAAAAACTATTCTTGGTTTAGGACCCAAAAGCTTGTAAAGAGCCTGTTGTTGTAAAATAATGTCCCAATTATAACTCAAAATATCACCAAGTTGACGTGACATATCATTAAATTGAGTTAAGAAACTAGTCACATTATTGTTGTTACTTGATGGAGAAGACATTACATCACCATTAACATCTGGGTAGACAGAGCCAGTCATTCTATTATTCTCGGTATACCCCCTAACTAAAATGGGGTGTAATGCCCCATTACATCTCTTCTCTGTCACTTCCTTAATAATACGCTGAGTCAAGTTAACTGGATAACCTCGACTAAGAAACATCCCTTTTAACTTATTGCATTCTCTATGAAAGTCATCGTCGTCAGAACACATTCTAGATGCTCTGACGAGTTGTCCCTTGACTATCCCTCTTTTTTGAAAAAAGGATGGTTACTTGAAAAATGCAAAAAGGAATTACTGTAGAAGGGCTTCCTATATATCGATGATTTGAATCTATGATGAACCATGTCCTTAGATAATTGAATATCCAAAAAGTTAATATGATTATCATTATATAAAAAAGTAAATTCTAAGAATGATGTGGAAGAAGACATTACTTCAATTAATTGCTTGGCTTCATCACTGGAACCTTTCATGATAATAAAAATATCGTCTTGGTATCGAGTATAACAGACCACGTGGTTATTGAAAACAGGTTGTGGGAACAAATAAGTATGTTCCCAATGTGCCATTACGGCATTAGCGAAAGATCCCCCACAAGGGGAGCCCATCACAACGCCTGATTGTTGTAAAAAATAATCACCTTGAAATAGAAAAAAAATTATTCTTCAAAACCACGTCCAACAATGAAATGATAAAATCAATGTAATTTCCGGGAATATGTTTAAGGAGTAAGAAATCTCTCACCCATTCCATACCTATATCGTGGGGAATGACAGTTTACAAATCTTTGATATCTACAGTAAGGAATGCATAGTCAGCTTCAAATACAATAGTGTCTTTTAATTATCAATTAAATATTTTATTGGTGTTAATTGTGCTGCTATATAAGCAGTTTTTGGTTACAATTTCAGTGTCTGAAGAAGTGCACGAAGATATGTGCATGAAAGCGTTAACACAATAAATATGTACCAGTGGACTTGTTCGCGTTTCCGTTTATTTGTTTTTTTCTTTGGTTCAATTTTGTTCGTTACTTTAAATTATATGTTTAAAAAAGAAATGGTACAGCTTTATTGTGACCAAGTTGAGGATAACTCAACTACTGTATCCGAGGATCCGTGTAGCTGAACTAACTTTAAAGTTTGCTTTTATCTAACCCAGCTCTCACCATTGCAAATATGCCCCTTTTTGTTCTGTAGTCTTTGTAAAGAGTACTGAGTACTTATTCTGCATTTTTAAAGAGGTATATCATGTATGGGCTTGAGAGGGATGGGCCAGGTCATCTATAAGACTTGCAGACCGCAACAGCCTTTTGAGAAAAAATGATTATAAAGCTACATTTATTTCCACACACGTGTTAAAAGTGATGAAAGGGAATGTAAAAATTCTGTTCTGTATTCATAGCCTATTTGAGACTTCTGTGAAAGTGACAGGGTACTCCCAGGTGAAATGAGCATCTCTGTATTATGCAGAAGTCCATTTCATTTTCTACAGCACAATATGTCCTTCAGTTAAGATCTGGGAAACAGGTGGCCAAATAACCTCAGTAAAATGATTACATTTAATCATCACAACTCTATAAAAACAGTACTTGCAAATTAACATATGAGCTAATTGCAAGCACAAGTTTGGATCTTTTTTAAAGCTAAAAATTTGGATCTTTTTAAAAGTTATTATTAACCAATGTAATAAGACCGTCACTACTTTTTGTACTGAATGTAGTGTTGTAAGTATTGTATTTTATTGCATGTTATATTTTTCTGTTATTCATACTTTGAAATAAGTACAATGTGTATTTTTACATCTCTTACTGACAGATTAAATAAGTACACTAGGCTTGGCAGAGCAGGCATTTTTGATTGCTAGTTTTTTAAGGAATACATAACTGAAATAGTACACTGGGATTGACTTGAAGCAAAAGACTGCTTGGAATAATGGTTGTAGTCATTTCCTTATATGTGTAAGGTCCCAGGTTTGATTCTGGCTATGGCTGAGAGTTTCATCTTCACCAAAACATAAATGTGCTCAGTAAAAAAAAGATTCATTTTTGTCCACTAGAAAATGAAATGACAAGCCAGTAATAACAAAACATGCTCTAAAGAAAAAAATAATTCAGGGTTTTGCTGAAATGAGTATGAAGTATTTTAGGCGATAATACAGCTTTAGTGGCTGGCATTCTTATGTTCAGAATGAACCAAAGATGCATTTTTTTCAGATGAGTTTGCATGCTGACTTTGTCAAGATCCTTCAGTATAAAGCAACAAAAAACATAAACGTATTGTTCTCTGTCTGGTTACTTGCGTCACTTAATTTGATGTTCTTTTATTATTTCTCATATTTTACATCTGAGAAAACACAACAGACTATATATTTGCCTGTTGACTTCTTTAAAATGGGTTTCTGGGGACTTTCCTTTGAATTTAGATACCACAAACACACCACATGCATATGTTTTTAGACATGCTAGCTTAACAAAACTGCAGAATTTCTTGTAACATCTTCAGATAACCGTGTACACTTCTCAGTACAAGATAACACTATACTAAATTGCTAAAAAATATACAAAATTATGATTCTGTAAAGTAAATTTTCAGTTTAGTTCTGAGATGATATTCTATATTCCAGTTTCACTGCTTGCTTGCACATGTGCACAGAGACACACACATGCGCACATAAGTCTATCAATACACATCTATTCATACTCATGTATTTTTATATATAGATTTTTTTACAAGCACTATGCGTGTCACTTTTCCATATGTATAAATAGATAGATGTATTATATATTTATTGAAACATAACTTATCTAAACTAGTATCATTAAAAAAAAAAACCAGAACAAATTCCCCCTGAACCACTAACGTAAATATAATAACATGACGGTTGTACAACAGTGAAGAAAGTGAAAAAAGCACTGCAATTGCAACGTCAGTTCACACAATACAGCCATGACAACGCAAATGGCAATGTGACTTATACTTCTTTAGGATAACTCATGCCAGTGCAGCGTTCAACAAATCACTTTACACACTGCAAAAGCATTTGTTCTGCTTTTGTTTTGCTTGTTTTGAGTTTTTCTGATTATAAAGAAAAAGTTTAAGATAAGTTGTGTTTAGTTATGATGACTTTTAGAAGGGCAACTGGTGGTACTGGCTAAAATAAATTGAATTGTATTACTTTTGAAATTTTAATGTACTTTTTTAAATTGCTTAACTTGCATCTTTATGCGAGCATAGAACTTTGCACATGCTACTGCACATGCCTGGAGTTCTGAGCCTGCTCAAATTGCATTGCAGCTGGAGGAAAAAAAAAATCAGATTACTCCAATCAACGGATTGCTCTGAAAACAGCCTGGCATTGCATATGTTTTAAATGAGTTAGGCTTCCAAGTTGTTGCTTAAAATAGGGTTCCCACCTTTTCAAATGCCCAGTGTGGTTAATTTGTTTGTAGAAACATGAGATTTTGCATGACAAACCATACCCACAGCCAGTTCTAAGGATGGAACATCACTTTTTGCTAAAATAAAAGCTTATTTTTTTAGCATTTGAGTTACTTAAGATGTTTTGTATAACATTTAGGTGTTTCATTTACAAAATAATTTGTATACAACTATTAAAGAAAACTTACAAACTATTTTTGGCCCTAAAATCTCAGAATGTCTGCCATTTTTTAGTTTTCTTTTGCAGAACACAACTGCCCAAATAGAGACTGTCCTGCACAAAGAGGAACAGGTGGTAACCCTAGCTTAAAAAGGGCTCCCCTGGGCTGCTGCGCGAAGCAGAGAAGAGCTATTTCCTCTGGTTCAAGTTGCTTCAGGTTAAGTAAGACAGTAATGCATGTCTCCAGAGCTATGAACACATGAAGTAGTGTTACTTGTTTATTTAGTTCATTAGTTATTTAAATAGTATATTTTTTACAAGCACTATGCATGCCACCTTTCCATAATGTAGGACGGTAAGACTTTTAATGTGTGTGTGTGTGTGTGTGTGTGTGTGTGTGTGTGTGTGTGTGTGTGTGTGTGTGTGTGTGTGTGTGTGTGTGTGTGTGTGGTGTGCCTGTGTGACTGTTTCTAGGTGGCATAGATAATCTCTGCTCTCTCTTGTTTCCTTGAAAAGTTTCTTTTTGCACATCAGTGAAGATTGCAGTTCATAAATAATGGCAGATATTTGAATTATGGACATGTCAGCATCCAGACAGAGCATGTCAATGTAAAACCTGTTGTTCTAGCAACTTTCTAAATATATACGGGTAGTATTTGTCTCTGATTTTGTTTCTTTGCTCATCATTGTTTATTTTGCTTGAATGAGAAGTTGAGAAGCATGTAGGGGTGCAGCGTATTACATTTACATTTACAATTACATATTCACAAAACAGTGACTTCAAAAAATATGTTCATGTGCATCGTTTATGTGTTTTTTCATTCATTTGACCCCTCTCATACTTCTCATTTGTACGTATGTGTGTGTGTGTGTGTGTGTGTGTGTGTGTGTGTGTGTGTGTGTGTGTGTGTGTGTGTGTGTGTAGGGGGAGTGCATGCTCACAAAGCTTGTTCTGGCAACTTTCTTAGTATATAAGGGCACAGATTGGAATGTATTTTCTTATTTCATTGCTGTCCCTACTTTGGGTCCTTTGTCTCCCCTTATTTTTTTTTTTTAGCTTTCTACTTTATTTTTTAGTTAAGAGGTTGAGAGTTATGTGTGGGGAGGAGAGTTGCAATGCACTGCACACTCTACTGTGATAAAAGTGAGAAGATGCGTTTCTGTGTGGCAGTTGTTTATGTATGTTGTCATTCATTTCATCTCAGTCAAAGCTCTGAAGTGTATAGTCAAACTCATGCAAGTGGCTGTAATTGATGGATATGGCGGTGTTTGTGATGAAAATGACTTTTCTTGTGTGGAAAGATTACACTGTATCTAAAAATAGCAAGCTGGAGATAAATATTTTTCATTCATCAAAATCATTAATGTTCTACACAATAAATGACTGAATGTGGTGGACTTGGCATGATGTGTGTGATAAACAGCAACTGATCACTTGCACAGTGGTACAGCAGGTAGATTGCCATCTTACACGAGCTGGTTCTCAGTTTCAGTTTTTTGGCTATAATTTCTTCTGGTTATAATCTGCACATGCCTGTCTCTTTGTGTAGATTTTATCAAGGTAGTCTCCTCCCCCAGACCCTCAGCTGCATAATAAATACCTCTGGCCATTTGGCATTCAGTTTCATCCCAATCTAACACCAATACATGGAAAGCAAAGATCTTTTTTGGAGGGGTAGGGAGGTGAACACTGTTCCCAGATTCCTTGCAAGCATTTGGCCTTTCAGTTTATTGAAAAGATCTGCTGTCTTTGAACACTTTGAGTCAGGCACAAGACTGAATTTCTTTCGTGATTCGTGATTTTTGTTTAGGTCATCATTGGATCAAAAGGTTTAAAATAATCTGTAAGGTACATCTCAGAACAGTTAGAACTGTATGACTTCTGGAGTTTGTTAAAACTCGGACTATCTTTGGTTACTTCATCCCCACTTACTGCAGTGGGGTTTTGGCCAGTTAAGATGTGTTAAACGGTTGGAGGAAAAAGGTAAAAATTAAAATTTAGTATGATAAACAAGGTGCAGATGATGGTGAGCTGGGTTGAGGAGGAAACAGGGGAAAGCTACTGGGGGGGTGCAGGGGGACAATTGTGCAACAGGGGCACCCATGGAATCCTTTGGCTAGGGCTCAATTTCAGATAAGGCTGGCCGAGTTGATGGCAGTTGGACATCTGAAGTGTATAAAGTTAGTGAAATGGCTGTAAAGAGTGGGTTTTAGATGAAAGTGAATAATGCCATCTGTTGTTTGATCACAGGTAATGATCATTGATCTGTTGTGAGAGAGCCCTACCAAATTTCAATTAGTCCAACCCATTTGGTTGCTTTCTGTAACCCTTCCCTCATGATTTGATGTCACCAGCCACCACTGATAGATATGTATATGATTACACCATGAAATATCTAATACTAAAAACACTGAATATGGAAATGACTTAAAAAAATGCTGAATGCACAAAATACTGAATACCACTAACATAGTATCAGAAAATACTAAACACTAAATAATTCTATCCAAGTAACAATTCCCTGTATCAGAGACCACAGCTACAAAACCAAGATCAAATGTTGTCTTGGTAGTGCTAGTGTTAGGGAAGTGGGTTTTAGCAATGTAATCACTAGGTTTAGGGATGGGGCAGGATTAGGGTTAGGGTTACCACACATGAGTAAAGTGGGTAAGGGGTCCTTGTCCTACACACTCCCCTATCACTAAGCCTTATCCTACAAATTACATTATTAAAAACTCATTCTCTATCAGTTCTACTACACACAAAACACTGGTCACACACAGCGTCAAATATGCAAAACAGTAAATATATCCACTCATCTAACCCTTACTCAAATCTGCAAACACTCACATACACCCATTAACCGCTAGAGCCATTTACCTACAATATAGAAACCAGCTTTCAGTTATTGGTGAATTCTGTCATTGGATCATTCAGTCTCTCTATACCCACACAAACTTCAAATTTGCTCTAGATAGTCTGAATCTCATATATATCTATATTTGAATTGTGTGTGTGTGTGTGTGTGTGTGTGTGTGTGTGTGTGTGTGTGTGTGTGTGTGTGTGTGTGTGTGTGTGTGTGTGTGCGCGTGTGTGCGTGTGTGCGTGTGTGTGTGTGTGTGTGTGTGTGTGTGTGTGTGTGTGTGTGTGTGTGTGTGAGTGCGTGTGTGTGCGCATTTATTTTTATCATTTATTTATTTCCAGTTTGATGACCAGGGAGGTCCACTGGGCTCAAGGATCCCATTTTCAGTGGAGGCCTAGGGAGAAAAGCTCCACATTACATAGTTTAGAGACAGATACAATATTAGTAAAGAAGAACAATTTACAATTATATTTCATGTTCGGGAGCAGGTGTAATTTCTTAGGCACAAGGTACCTTTAGATACAGATACAATATTAGTAAAGAATAATTTGCAATTACATTTCATGTTAGAGAGCAGGTGTAATTTCATAGGTACATGGTACAAATTAGATAGTTACAATATGTACAGTTATGTTTGGTTAGTTAGTAATCGTAGCTAGTGAGGGGTTTAGAGATAGAGAGAGAATTATAGGACTAGGTGGGGAGAATGCAGTTGCATTTCCTCTTAGAGGAAAAGTAGGAATGTAGCTGAGATTTAAAGTTTTCAAAGTCTGCACAAGTCCTTAGAGAGGAAGGAAGAGAATTCCATTTTTTTGCTAAGGAAAAGGATAGCAGGAGTTGACCAGCCTGTCGATTGGGTTTTCGGACACAGACTTGGTTTTGGTGAGTAGATCTGAGAGTTCTCTGAGGGGTGTAGGGTAGAAGTATGTTGGATAGTGCAGGGCATTTAGAGGGCTGAAAAATTAGCGTGTGGGCTGTGATAATCTGAAGATAGTCTAGGTGGTTGGAGAGTTCAAGCCAGTGTAACAAATTAATGGCAATACAGTGGTGGGAGGAGTATTTGGATTTGGTAGCAAATTTTGAAATCTTAAAATAACAGACTTCCTATTTTGAGGTGAGCATGGCAGATAAGTTTGTTAATAGAGGAGTGCCATACATTAGTGAGGGGAGTAGATAGGTAGTAGCAAGAGTTTGATGAAAGGAGAGAGAAAGTGGATGTTCCTGTATAGCATACCAAGTTTTATATGTTTTTTTTAATGTTTTGCTGGATGTGAGTGTTGAATTTTAGGTGTTCATTAATAGTGAACCCAAGTAGTTTGGCGAAATGAGCAACCTCTATAGTGGAGTTGTTTTGACTAATGATTTGGAATGAATTTTGATCAATAGGGGAAGCTTTTGAGGGAGAGATTAATAGTAGTTTGGATTTACTGGCATTTAATGAGAGGTGGTTCTGAAGCATCCAATTTTCAGTTGTGGAGAAAGCAGTTTGGGTCAGTGTTTGAAGCTCTGGAAGGTTGGTGGTACTGCAGACTAATGTGGAATCATCTGCATATTGTATAGTTTTGGTATTGGGTATGGCTTTGTGGAAATTGTTAATAAAGATACGTTGTTAAACAGGATTGGACCAGGTATGGATCCATGAGGAACCCCCGTGGGGGTAGGAAGGAAGGTTGAGGTACCTGTCCTCGATTTTACAGCTTGTGATCTGTCGGAAACGTAGCTAGGGAACCAGGATAAGGAATTCTGGGAGAGATTAAGGTTGGAGAGATGGTTTAAGAGATGAGTGTGGGAGATGGTCTCAAATGCCTTGGACAGATCTAGAAGAACAGCAGAAACTATTTTTCCAGAGTCCCAGGCAAGATTTATTGTATCTAAGAAGGAGAGAAGTTCAGTGGTTGTACTATGGCTTGGATAGAAGCCGTATTCAGTTGGAGTGATTAGTTGGTTATTGACTAAAAATGGCATAAGCTGAATGTGGATGCATTTTTCTAGTAGTTTGGAAATTGGGGAGAGGATGGCTATGGGGTGGAAGTTGGAGATGTTATTGTTTTTGCCTCCTTTATGGAGAGGTAGAATGAAGGCAGTGTGCCATAGTTTGGGCACATAAGATTCCTGCATGGATCTATTGATCAGGATGCTAATGGGAAGAGCGATACCATCTATGGCTATTTTTAGGAAGGAAGATGGGATATGGTCAGGGGCACTGGAGCAAGGTTTTAATTTGGAGAGTAATCTTTTTATTTAGGAGGTTGAGATGGGTTTAAGCTCGAATATAGGAGGAGGATTGGGGGCAGAGGTTGCTGTAGGTGGTGGTGAAGAAAGGGTTGACTGAGGGGAAGGGTTATTGTTAGGGAAGGTTTTGGTCAGTTCTTCTATGGAGTTGGTGAAGAAGGAGTTGAATAGAGAGACTATTTCAGGGTCAGATTTGCTGGTGTCAGGGCAGGGATTGCTTTTGGTACCTGGGTTGAGAAGAGAATTAATGGAAGTCCAGAACTGTTTTGGGCTTTTTGATTGGTTAGATTGGAGTTTAATATAGTAGAACTTTTTGTCTCTGATGATTTGTTTTTTAGCAAGGTTGCAGAGTTGTTTATATTTAAGAAAAGTTTCAGGCTGTTTGTTTTGATGGTATGTTTTCCAGGATTTGTCTTTGTAGCATAATTTTTTGCTATCTTTTGTTAGCCAAGGGGCAAATTTGGTTTTTACTCTTTTTGCTCTTGGTGGAGCTAGGGAGTTGAGGATGTTTAAGAAGGAGGAATTGAAAAATTCTACGGCATTATCTAGTGGAAGAGTTTTTAGGGGGTTCCAATTTGTTTGCTTCAGGTAGTCAGAGAAGGTAGTTGGGTCGAAGTTTGTGAGGTTATGTGTGTGGATGATTTGGTGTAGGTGAGGAGAGGAGTGGGTAGCTCAGTAGATAAAAGCTGGCAAGTGGTCTCCTATAGGTTCAGGTGTGATGCCAGAGTTTAAGATTTTATTGGGATGGGATGCTAGGATCCAGTCTAGTGTC
>NC_056745.1:171257218-171279718 GCF_019279795.1 Protopterus annectens | reverse complement strand
CTTGCTGAAAACAAATTCTCTTTTAACCACCACATCTTTGAGGTAGTGAGACAATCCAGCAGACCCATATATTCTTGATCAAAAATTCAGCAGAATTCAAAGAAATCACTTGCTCAGTCTTGTTAGTATTAAAAAGGGGTTATTCAAGATCACAGTGAGTTGTTTCGAGGGTTTGTCCATTTGCCTTGTTGTCTGACCATGGCCTTAGTATTTATAGGCTTGATAGTGTAGGTGCTTATCCATCCAGTGACAGTGCAGGTTGTTTGTCCTACTAAAAACATACTGTTCTTGATCTCTTCCATTGGCTGGAATGGCACAAATGGTGTTTGACCTGTCATGATTGTTCCAGTCATTTCTGAAAGATGGTTTTCCAAAATTTCACAAGGGAACCAAAGAACTATTATGCTTTGTGATGTTTATCCTTTGTGATATTTCTTTAAAGTCCAAAGAAGACATAGTCCCACTTTACTCCTCCCTCTAAGTCATTCCATGAATATAATGCCTCACTCAACACAAACCTAACTAACCCCCTAAGCCAACTCAAGAGACCTCGACATTTTCTCATCAAAAAGATCTCAATTTTAGTAGCTATTCTGAAACACTAAAAGTACTGTCTCTGTTTAGCTTTCTACACTGCAAATGACTTTCTACTCTTTGAACTCCTCACCTAGTCATAACCGGTCACAAGGCAAATACCTTATCTGGAAACCTAAATACTGCAACGTTAAATATAATGGCTATTGCAACAGGTACTTAACCAAAATGATCCCCATCTCTACAATATATGTACCGCGCATATGAAGCAGACTACTTTCTTAGCAGCCTTTACAGCCAGGCTGGGTGATTACATGGGTGACTGCAGATTTTAATTTCTGAGGTATGTGCGCATAATATATTTAATAGGGGACACTATTAATCACCTACTATATTATGATATATGGCTAAATTTATTGATGGTTTTCTTACTTGTACGTTTTGTAAGAACCTAAACACTCAACACCCACACACAGACATGGACACTATCAAATCTCAGTTGAATAACAGTTGCAGAAACACTCAATCATCATTTTTTTCAAGATTCAGGATGGGCTTGTTCACAAGGAAGACGAATGAAAATGTGTTAGTCTTGTAAATGAAATGCAGTCTTTAAAAATAGTATTTACAGCTTTGTGGGAAAATAATAGTTCAGAATGGATTCCTTCTCCTGCAACACAGTCCACAGCAACAGCTGATCCCAAACTATGACAAGTAGTTCCCTTTGTCACCTTCATAGCACAGGGAGTAATATTCCAAAAGATAGGAAACACTCTCAACAGCATCTCAAACAGGCATGGCAAACTGCATAGGCACAGCAGCCATCATTAGACATTCCTTTGTTGGATAGCAGCTCCACTCTGTTAATGACATCTAAATTCACTTGAAGATGCTGGGAGTCTTCTCTTAAAATCCCTTTAGGGTTACTGACATGCACACACAAACGCACGCCTGCACCCGCATATATACACACACACACACACACACACACACAAACACACACACACACACACACACACACAAACACACATTTTATATATATATATATATATATATATATATATATATATAAATATATATATATATTTAAATATGTATAAAATTCATGTACATCTGTGTTTACAGAGAAAGGGTAAATTCTACAACCCCGTTATTGCAGAAAATTTCACATCACTGTCAATCCGCTTGATGAAATTGTACATAGATCTGCTTAATCTGATCTGCTTAACAGTAGAATGACTTACAGAAGATCAATACAAAAAGATCAAGCTTAAAAGATTAACGGTACAACCGTACAAATTGAAAAGCCATATTTTTGCAAGGGTCAAGTTCTCCTACACCATCACTGCTTATATATACAGTCTCTGAGACCACACACTTACAGGGGAAAGGGCATATACCAAAATCCTGGTATTATGGTCATCTCATACCACCGTTCATCATCTTGTCTGTCGACCAAACTGTATCGACATTTCCCAGGTAGGGGAATACACACTTTCCTCTGGGACTGTAAAATCTCAGAGTTAGAATATATATAACTAGCAAGGGGTTGGGAGTGCAGAGGGGCTTGTCATCCTGTAAAAGAAGATGCTTTGTTTGTTTAAGTTTTGCATGATCTGAGATTAATTCTCAGGGCATGCAAAGTAGCATGTTGGCATGCATAATGTCGACCAATGTGATTTGACATTATCCATGTTGACATAGGTAGTGTTTGACTCATACATATATATATATATATATATATATATATATATATATATATATATATATATATATATATATATATATATTAAATATATATATTAATTTGTTATTATTTTTATTTTATTTATTTTACATTTGTTGACCGGGTCTGTCCGGCTGAGCTGATAGCCCTTTTTCAGCGGATGTCTGAGGAAATTAGCTCCACAAAATTACAATAAAATTGTGAGTAAAATAGTAATTATATACAAGCAATAGTCATTTTCAAAGCTGATAGAGTCAAAGCATATATAGTAACAACAAACATTTTCAAGTTGATACAGTAAAATCATAGAAATTCCAGAGACGACATTGTGCAGACAAAATCAGTGAAAACTCATTTCAGCTAAGGACCGGATCGGTGAATGTATTCCCAGGGTAAACTTATTGGCCAACAAGGTGAACCTTGCCTTTTTCCAAATTGTAGTGCAGTCTCGGAGTTAGATGGGTTAGGGATGGTCCGATTTCATTTTCATGATGTTTGTTGTTAGTGGTGGAAAGAAATTCATTGATCCAGTCTTTCACTGATGTGAGTTTCTGCTATAGATATAGATATAGACACACACACACACACACACACACACACACACACACACACACACACACACACACACACACACACACACACACACACACACACACACACACACACACACACACACACATACACACACAAAAACACACCACACACACATAGATAGATGGATAGATAGATAGATAGATAGATAGATAGATAGATAGATAGATAGATAGATAGATAGATAGATAGATGCACAAACATGTCTGTGTATCAATATATCTATTTTGTTTATCTGTCTGTCAAACTATATGTTTATCTTGTATGGTACCTAAATCTTCGCACCATATACAAAATTTAAACAACTCAGTATTATCTGAAAATGTTAACAACTGATGATATAACAGTGCAATCAAACAATACTGTGATAATTTAAAACAGAGTTTTTCTGTGAAATTAGGCTAGAACCCTTGAGCTATGGTTATTAAGAGACCTTTGGAATGAGGATTAGAATTGAGTGTATAGGGGAAGGCAACTAATTCCAGAGGCCCAGAGAAAGACAAGCAAAACAGCAGTACTTCATCTGACAATTTGAGTTGCTCCCCCAGAGAGTAGGGGAGCAGAATCTCTTTTAGATAGCCAGAAACAGTACTGTGCAGACCATGGATGTTCAGTACCAGGATCTGAAAGACACATCGGACTACGAACTACCAGCAGTGCAAGTTCAATGGTTCACATGGTATAGATGGTACGTGGCATGCCACACAAAAGGTTTACAGCAGAATTCTCCTGTTGTACTGAGGGTAAGTCACTGTCCAGAAGCACAATGCAAAGAGCATCATAGTAATTGAGTCTAGAAGATTACATGTGCGTGATTCCCTTTAACAAGGTCTGAGTCTGGAATGATTTTTGTTCAGTGCTCTGTTCTTTAAGTTGGTAATGAAATATCTCTGCAATGCTCTATACCAAACCATTAAATATAAGATTGCTATCCAGAATCATAACCATACGCATAAACAATGGGCTCACTTCAATGTATTTTCCTCAAAGATAATTGGAGGGACTAAGGAGTGGTGCCTAAAAGGGGTGGCCAGTGGCATGCACACGCACTTACGTATTTGTTAATAGCAGTTTGCTACCCAAGTGAGTGGACTTATATAAAGTGAGTGGACTGGAATAACTGACCCTTTTCAACCATGACACTATCAGCAAAGGGGCACAGAAAAAGAAAAAGAATGCACTTAATAATTAACAGTGTTAAATACATGCAAGTTTTCCTTTATAAATATGTAAGTGTATATTCACAAATAAGCTACAGTGAAATTGGCTGTAATCAGTTAACCAGTATTATGGAACCAATGGCATGCAGCTGCTTTGTGCAGGTGTTATTTTAGATTTCTTTCAAAGGTAATAACTGTGTGTAATTCCTTCCTAGTTGATTAGCTAGTTCCATGTGTCTAGCCCCAACTTCATAAATGTCTATTCCCAGCTTAGTAAATGTCTGGTCCCAATGTAGTAAGTGTGGAGTCTCATTTAAGTAAATGTCTAGTCCCGGTTTAGTAAATGTCTACTCTTACTTAATAAATGCCCAGTCACCACCTTAGTAAATACTGTTTCACCAATAACTGTTTTAAACTGTGGCCTGAGTAAAGAATTAAAATCATCTTGACTGTCTCTAAGGGAATACATTTGTTGGCTGACTTGTAATTTTGCATTTAGCAGAGGGCATTATCCCATAATGGTTCTTTTGAATAGCAATGGGCTAGGTAGTAGCATAGATTTATATTTAACAGGTAGCCAGTTGAAACAATTTAATAGGTCACAATGGTGCATGAGTTTGTGTGCCAGCATAATAAATTTGTATATTTTTATATAATGATTTGCAAACTATGTGTATTGGAATTACAGTGGGACGATATCAAAGGCAAACCTTACTCATGTTTAGGAATGAGAACATTCTTTGCTATAGCACAATGGTCCAGTGGGGAGAGGAGATGCCTGAGTTTTAGTTGGCCAAGGGTTTTAATAATCACTTTATCAGTATGTTGAGCAAAGGAAAACACTGACTCTAAAGTTAGCCCAAGATTTCATTGTTCAGTCGCATTACAGAGACTGTGTTGCTTAAATTATCCTTTATTAAGATTGGAAGGAGGTTTCCTAAGTGCAAGCAACATAGCTGAACATTTCTTAAGGTTTATCAGTCTGCTGTTATGTGCCCAACTGCATGACTGTATTGAAACTTACCTGCATTTCTTCTTAAGGTCACTGGTAGACTTGGTAGATTCAATGAGGAGCAGATGATCAGCATGGAAAACTATGTTAAGGGTGGGGAGGTCATGGGTGAAGTCACTAATAAATAAGGAGGACAGAAGAGAAGAGGGCCTAGATCAGATCCTTGGAATACAACTGTATTTACCTATTTATAAGAAAGAATTGTTTGAGTAGATGTGGAAGATGCTGGTCTCAAAGTAACTTTTGAACCAATTAATACAGCTAACTCCAAAACGTGTTAAGTGGTAGAGGCTGGTAAAGTGTTCCAAAAGCCCTTGTTATGTCTGTGAGCGGTCTTTCTGTAATAATACCATTGTTCACATTACAGTAAAGGTTGTTTTTGATGGAATACAATGCAGTCACGGTACTGAATTAAATTATGAAGCCATGCTGAGCAGTACACAGATGCCACAGGAATAGATGTGGCCAAACATCTGTTGATATAGTAACTTTTTCAAAATGGTAGCTGGAGGACATGAATTAAATTAGAAACAGGGTCTGTAGTCTTTACAGAATTATAGGGTGCAAACATTAGGAAGAGAGTGCATGATGGAGTGTTTAAATGGAGTGAAGAGTATGACAAATTATATGGAGAGATTATAAATGATTTTGAAGATACTGGAGATGTCTTCACTTGGTTCAAGTTTTCCTGGGTAATTTCCATTCTTTGGATGATAGCATCAAAGCAGGCTTCCAAGGTAAAGAAATATGGCACTTACTTCTGGGGAAAAGGGAGGTATAGCTAAATTCTGTCAGCATAAAATTAATAATTGGTATTGCTAACCAAACAAGATATTCCACGGCATCCAAATTCAAGGCAGTCCAAAATGCACAAATATTTATTGAAAATGGCAAAATTGTAGTGATAATTGGTATAGCTAACCAAACAAGAAATTATGTGGAATCCAAACTCAGCGCAGTCCAAAATGCACAAATATTTATTCAAAAAGGCAAAATTGTGAAAAGTTAAGCACGTTCGTCCATCCACCCGGACTTCTTCAGAACTCAAGTCAGTTGAAACAATCCACCCTTTTTAAATCCTTAATAGTACAATGAACAAACAATTAAAAATTTCCATTCCATTTAAAGAAACATTATTAAAAACCCATTTCACTCTAAAAGCACTATTCATTCTTGCTTGGTTCCCTGTAAAGGTTATTGCACGTGGTACACCTGCTCTGAAGAATTAGTATAGCTTCCTTGAATGACTTTTATATCTTTTTATTTTGAAACTTTTTCTGAATTCATGCAACATTACATAAACAGTTATAATTAATATAATTCAATGAGTTTATAATAAACATAGACACCAAATAATGTGTACCTACTGGAAATGAATGAATTTGCAGGTTCACATATAAATGCAATGGAGATAACAGGAAAAAAAATAAATCCAGAGTAATGAAACATTCATTTATAAAACTATATTTCTGAGTCCGTATAAACTATCATAAAACAAAGGTAATAAAATTAAAGAAAGCTAATCTAGAGAATCATTCAGTAGAAAGGTAAGGAGGGGTTCACCTTTCCTATTTCAAAGTTATTACTTGATCTTCCAGGCCGGGCCTGTGTGATTGATATGCGTGGCAGTTCAGTTAAATTAATAGTAACATCAAAGCACAATAGGTGAGATAGGCGATTATGGCAGAATAATATAATATGGAGCCCATTCATCACCACTCATGAATATTCAGAAATCTAGGCCTGGTTACTCCATATATTATGAATACTTTGGTATAACACCTACTTCCTCATCAAGAGAATTTTCCCTTGGTGTGTGACGTACTGCTCAGAGATGTATATATGGGGTATGATTTGCTTATATTCAGTAATGTCAGAAGGACGGGGGTCTTTCCAGTGTCTAGTAATAGATTTAATAGTGGCAAGTATTATACTATGCATAATATTACATTAACTATTTCTGGGGGTAAAAGCATATGTTACTAAGTCTCCTTTTTGTGTCATTAAGAGGGCATATTTTTCCTATCCAGCTCCAGAAGTCATCTTAGAAGTGCTAAAGCTTAACACAGCTCCACATTATATGTGTCCATGTAATATTTGGCCCAGTAACAAAACAGCACCAGTAGTGAAATGTTGACTGATGAAGGTATATGGATATATGGTCTGGGTTAGGAAAATATAATATAGATGGTTCCAGGCAAATATCTCCATCTTTGTGAAGATGTAAGCTTACTGGGACTTGGCTTGATATTAAAAAGCTGCTCCTTTGAGAGTATAGTCTTACTTCCTCGTTAATAGTGTTGCTTAAAGGCACTGCATTTAATAAAATAGACATCAGTTGCATTTAATCTGCTGCATTTATCACTGCTTGTTAGTAGCCTGATTACATTGTAATTGTTATTCTAAGCCTCTTAGTTCTTATTTAAGAACTTTGGCTCCAAACTGGTTATAGGTTCATAGGTTCATAGGTTGGTACTGGGCTATCTGCCCGAAGGCATATATTAGCCCAGCCATGTTGTGTAGTATTCACCGCCCCTTTAGTAGTTCCCTAGACCCTTGTACTAGCAGCTAGTACCCTTGGCCCCTATCTAGTAGTGCTGTTGGTGTGATCCCCGGTGTGAACTTTCTGTTACCCATCCACTCATCAAGGTTCCTCTTGAAGAGTGATAGTGAGGGGCACTGTCTTATGTAGATCGGGACCCTGTTCTATAGTAAGGGAAGTCTCTGCAAAGGGAATCTATCCCTCCAGCATGTTCTATTCATTGTTGTGTTGAGGTTTATATCCCTAGAGCGTGTAGCTCGAGTAGATTTGGTTTTGCTAAGATGGAGCATGTTCAACAATTCTGGGTTGGACATGGCTCTGTACGTTAGACAGAGATTGCCTCTGAGAAAGTGGTATGCAACAGAGAACAGTCTTAGCTTTTTCAATCGTGCTGCATAGGGCAACTGTTTGAGGCCAGTAATCCTCATCACACATAAGAAAGGTTTGTGGTCTACACACTTGTGGCAGGAGAGGTTAGCCTATGCTCTTCTGATCTGGGAATTGCTGGTTGAAGGTTTATTTGTGTCTTTTGTTCTAAAAGTGTCTTAGTTCACACCAATGTCCCCCTCACCAGACTGAGTAAATAGAGAGTCACGGTTAGCTGCCTTTCTGGGACTGGGATCCATCAAGTCACACAGGCATCCAGGTCATTGAACTACAGGTACCAGTATTATTCTATCACAGTCCATGTGGGTATTAATGACTTGAGATTTACCTCCCTTGACCATTTCAAAGGTGACATGATCAAGCTTGCCGATTATGTGTCTCACACAGGTATGAGCCTAGCATTGAGCTGCATAATACCTTCTCAAAGGATGATGCCATCTTATTAAAAGAATGATTGATTTTAATGATTGGCTTAGCTTCTGGTGTCATTTCAAGGGTCTGCAGTGGTCTTGGGAGGACATGGTTGGCAGACTATGCTGCATTGCCAGATATGGTCTGCACTTATCCCCTCTAGGCTTTCGGATATTGGAAAATACCTTTTCCACCCCCATAATGCCTGTTTTAGGTAATGCCAAACTGATAAACCTCCTGACTTAACTGAACCTATGAAGGAATATCTGAAGGTGGCACTAAATAACCCAGAAACAGGTGTGCCCAACGTACAATCCTAACATCGACTAGTAAAAAATGACCAAAATTCACATTCACCCAAGCACAAAGCAGTCAGCGGTACGATGATGAAAATTCAAATTTATTGCAGCACAAAATAAGAGTTAAGCACTTTCGTCCTTCACTAGGACTTCATCAGAGCTACAGTTCTACAGTACCATTCAAACTTATATAACACAATCAATACAAAACTAATTAAACAGTTATTTCAACCAATCAGCAACCTGTCACAGTAAATAGTAATAGCATGTAAAGAAAACCTTGAAGTAAGTTAAAGTACACACTAACATTTTCAAAGTTTAAGTTAGTAGTAAAACCAAAAAATACTAAAAAATAAAGTGAAAATATAATCATAGTTTTGTGGACCTCAACTTAAGCACAGAATTAATAGAAACCAGGTCATTTAAACCTGGTTTCATAGTAGCATCTAGTTTAAATTGCCAGAGGAGTTCCTTATACTCAAGTCTACTTTCCCAGGTATCCCCTCTGGTGTCATGAGGCACTATTTCCAGTATGCCAAAAACAAATTGTTTAAATCCAGTGCACGTTAAAGAATACCTAAATAAAGTGTTGTTGTAATTACGTTTTTCAAATCATACAAATATTCACAAATTCTTTTAGAGAACTTCCTCTCAGTCATTCCTATATAAAAATCAAAAACAGTGGTTACACAAAGCTATATACACTAAGCCAGCTGAGTTACATTCCACTTTTCTAAATGTAACAGTTGTTCAGCTGGCATTGTTTAACTGCACCTCTGCCTTTTCAATAATTTATTAGCAGTAGTTACACCTATCACATTTTCTAGTGCCTAACTTGGCCTCCGCCATACCCTTCTCCAATATTTCCTTGATATTTTTGTGTACTTTGTAAATAAATGTGAGTTTGTCTCCCAAGTACTGATATAGTTCATCTTCCATTTTTAATATAGCCCAATTATGGCTTATGATCTGTTTTATTCAGCTGGAGAGACCATCATAATTAATGGTCATCCCCTAATGGAAATTCTCACCATTTAATTAATATGGTGACCTATCACTTTTCATGAAATCTGGTTTCCCCAGGATACACTAGTATCTTTCTTCTCTTTTCTCCACTACCTCTGTCCTCAGCGATTTAATCAGATCCAGTGGGTATCTCCAGTCCAAAAACAGTGACACCATTTTATCTAGTTCAGTTTTGAACAGCTTTCCATTTGAAACCATCCTGGCAGCCCTAATAAATTGATCTTTCACTAAGTTTTTATTACATTACAGAGGATGGCAACTATTAAATGTAAATAACCGTTAGAGAATGTCTTCTTCCTGTATATGTTAGAAACCATCACCCCCTGATCAACGGATAGCTGGACATCCAAAAAAATGAGTGGCATTAGAGTTGAAACTGTGAGTGAATCTAAGGAAATTAGTGGTATTTGTTAACTAATCCACAAATACCTTAGTTTCCGTTGGGTCCACCCTCCAAATAAAAAACATGTCATCAAGGTACCCGGTATAAAAAGACCAACAGTTTTCAAAATGAGAGTTGATAATAAACTTTCTCCCCCACACCAACATGACAATATTAGAAAAATTTGGGGCACAGGCTGCCACTATGGCTACCCATCTCACTTGTCTAAAATATTGTCCTTCAAAATAAAGAAGTAGTTTTTCAACACCAGGTCCATAAGCTCTACCAGGAAATATATCTCTGTTCTATCAAGATGCTGTTCTAATAACATTGTCTCAGACCACTCTAGCCCGACATCATGAGGAATGCTTGAGAACAGGTTGACCACATCTATAGTAAGGAAACCAGTACTGTCTTTTAAAAGATCATTATTGAGTTTGGCCAGGAAATCTCAAGAGTCTTGTGAGACATTTAGGTAATTACTCAATAGAGATTTAAGTTTTCTATCAATATGTACTGCTAAAGTATAGGTCTTAGAACCCTGGGCCGACACAATTAACCTGTAATGTGGATCCAACAGGTCATTGTGTACCTTGGGGATACCAAATATAGTAGGAATGTAAGGTTCCTTGTTGTACAAAACATTGTAAATTTCTGTTGTAATAAACCCTTGATACACACAATCTTTCAGGAATAAATCAATGTTCCTATAAGCAATATTAATCTCATTCCTAGAGACTACAGTGTAACGGGAATCATCCATTAACATATTATTTTACCAACTTAATCTATCTGCCAGGCTATCATGACTCCCCCCACCCTTATCGGGTTTCATAACCCTGATGGATTTGTCTTTTGATAATTTATCTAATAGGGAACGTTCCTCGCAGGTCAAGTCATCCATCCTTGCAGCCCTTCCTCCATAAAAGGATTATAAAGCTCTTTCACATATCTTCTCAAAAGTATGTAGATTGTTGTGCAATGGTGGATAAAAAAGTACTTTTTTTCTTAAAACCAAATGTCATATAAGAACTGGCATTGTCTCTGTTCAAAAAAAAGTTTAAGGTCCAAAATACTGTTACCAATATTACTATAGTTCCTAGGCACAAACTTAAAACATTTTTCAAACAAACTAAAATACTTAGTATCAATGTCTATGTCAGTCTGGTTAAAAATATAAAAAACTTTATGTTTATATACCTTGCCGTGTTTGACGCCAATCAAATCAGAGGAATTCCTTTCTACCTGTTCTGAAGGGCTTTGGATGTAAAGCCTCTCCCCTGAAGTTCATTCTCTTTCTTTTCCCCCTGCCATGGATCAGGAAAGGGGGATGATAGTGTGAAGGGGGTGGTTGGTAACCATCCCTCCCTCTCTGATTTCTCAGCCGCTCCAACCGTCTGAGCTGGGAGGAGTTGGATCCCTGATGTGCCTCTAAAGGGACATCCTTTTCTAGGTAGCAACAATATGGTAATGGATTTTTCTCATAGTTAGTTGGACATGGAGTAGCTCAAGCACATCATATTGTTTGACCAGCCTTGAGGTGTGCTTATCCTTTATATAGATAGATCTACCTCTGCTTTTTGCTTTTTCATGTTCAGTGGGTGGTCAGAATGTATGAAAGCCATTACAGCTGTGCACTGCCAGAGTGTTTTCTGTGACCTTGAACCATGTTTCAATAACTGCACAGATGTCAGCATTCTCTAGGGTGAGGAGAGCTTTCAGGAAGTGCAGTTTCTCTTTGAGACTACTAGCACTTAGCAGAAACACCTTCATCTTGTCCTGAGTAGCTTTAGTTATGTTGGGAGGTTTCTTTGTTTGGCAATGCCTTAAAAAGGCACTATGGGGTGAATAATGTTTTGGCCAATATCCAAAAGCCTAGAGGTTGCAGGTGAAGACCATCCCTGGCAATGCAGTGTGGCCTATCGACCATATCCTTCCAGGCTGACATGTATTGGACCCCTTTGGAATGACACCAGTCATTTTCTGTAGGTATTGTGGCATCATCTTTGGAGATGGTAGAATGCTGTTCAGTACTAGACTCATACCTGTCTGTGACACACATTCTGAGAGCTCAATCATGTCTCTCTTCATATAGTCCAAGGAAGTATGTCTCAGGTCATTCATGCCTAACATGGACTATGACTGAGTCATACTGGTACTAAGGGGTATGTGACCTGAGTGCATGCATGATCTGGCAAATCCTAGCCCCTAACAAGCAAATAACTGTAACCTTCCTGTTATCCAGGCTGGTAAGAGAGACATCAGTGTATCTCACAATAGAGGCTCCTATGACCAGAATATTGGGTTGTGGCATGTTTCACCTTAAGTGCTTGGTAGTTCAGACACAATGAGATGTGGCTTTATGTGTTACGATGGGCATCATTTTGTCTGCATGCTTGAGAGGTCTTTGAGGTTTAGGCAAGTTACATGTGAGCACCTCTGCATATGTGAGTCTATGTGTGTGTGTATGTGGTCCTTCGTGGGTGTGGTGAGTGATGCGGGTGAGTCAATGACAACCTGTTTGTTACTTTTTGTGTCTGTTTGTGAGAGTCTAGCCTCCAGTGTCAGTGTGTAACTACATATCTGTATTTGACTGGTCAAGAATTAAGTGTTTGTCAGTGTACATATGGCAACTGTTACATTGCCTCCGGATGCCCATGTCCACCATACTGGATGCAGAGATAGCAGGAAAGTGCCCATCCATGGTTGTAGATCCTAATGTGTACCTGCAAGGGATAGCAGTGGAGGCTGTTTGAAAGTGGATAAGGGAAGGGTGCTCCCTTGACATAATCTGCAGCTAACCAAGCAGATGTTCTCTGAGCAACAATAGTCCTGGGTACTATAATAAGAATAGGTAGACCCAAACAGTCCTAATTAAATGTGTACATTCTGATCACCATGCAAACTAGTTGCCATGTGAGTAACATAGGACTTCTGAGGTGGTGTTTACAGGTACATTTTAAATTCTGGTGATTGCATGTATACAAGGTACAAGTAACAACAGCTGCACGAAGAGCAACGTCTTGCAAATATGAGGCTTATATGCAATCAGAAAAATAAGCAAGTTTCCTCCTATCTATGCCCTGATGCCAGCCAGTTCAGCATACAGTGAGTTTTCCACAAGAAATTCCCATCTCAGTCAAGTGGGTCAATCTTCAGTGACTCTTGAGAGAGAAGAGAGTCAGAAAAGGGGATAGGTTAGGAGAGGTGACCCTTAGATCTAAGATCTTGTTCCTTCTTACATGTATCCTATAACACCTTTACCTTGCTGTGTCAACCGTTGTATAATCCACAAGTTCATGTTCTTAACCTATCATGAAGAAATGCTTTAAAAGTATCCCATAATAAACCAGATTGGTAGTTATCCCCTTCAGGAGCATCAGTAAATTCTTAGTATGTGACATTTAACTGATGGTCAAAATCAGGTGTTCTGGTGAAACAGGGAAGTAGTTTCCAACAGGTAGGGGGGTGCGTATCTTTTGAAATAAAAAGATTATGGCCCCATGGTCAGAGTATGGACAAAGCATCAGTTCATACTTTGGTAGCAAGTCAAACAGAATCATATCTGCACACACCACTATCTATTCTGACATATCTATACAAACCATTCTGATTCATATCTATACATACCTCTGTCTATTCTGATTCATATCTATTCACAATCAGTCTATCCTAATTCATATGTATACACACTCTATTCTGACTTATATCTATACACACCTCTATATATTCTGACTCATATATGTACACACCTCTATCTATTCTGATTCATATCTATACAAACCATTCTGATTCATATCTATACACACCTCTGTCTATTCTGACTCATATCTATACACACCTATATCTATACTGACTCATATATGTACACACCTCTATCCATTCTGATTCATATCTATACAAACCATTCTGATTCATATCTATACACACATCTGTCTATTCTGATTTATATCTATACACTATCTATTCTGACTCATATCTATGCACAGTCTATATATTCTGACTAATATCTATATGCCCTCTATCTATTCTGACTCATATCTATGCACAGATCATTCTGATTCATATCTATATACACCTTTATCTATTCTGACTCATATATGTACACACCTCTATCTATTCTGACTCACATCTATACACAGATCATTCTGGTTCATATCTATACACACTTCTGTCTATTCTGATTCATATCTATACACTCTATCCTATCTGTTCTGATTCATATCTATACACACCTCTATCTATTCTGATTTATATCTATACACACACTCTATTCTGACTCATATCTATACACACCTCTATCTATACTGATTCATATCTGTACAGACTCTATCTAGTCTGTTTGAGTTTCCAAAATGAGAAGAGTTATGGGTGAATTGCAGGCATGTGGAATCATAAAGTAACCTTGAATGATTTTTACTAACAACATGAGCACAATGAAAAACAAGGGGTCAAGCTTAAGTACTGACACCCTCTGCACACCAGCTGTGACCTGGAAGAACATATACCAAAAATCACCTGCTGAGAGCAACCTCAGAAGTAAGATATAAACCAGTTGCATATGATAGAATTCAAGCCACATTGTGTGTAAAGTCAATCCATGAATATTCCATGATACGCAATGTCAAATGCCACTGACAGATGAAAGAAGACTATACCTCTTAACAATCCAGAATTTTGCAGAGCATACCTGATTTACTGTCATATTTTTGTCTTGTCCATCATAACATTTCTGATTTTTTTTTTTGGTAAATCACTCTGGATTACAGTCAGGAAATAATGCTAGTCATTAGAGATTTATACTGCTTTTTGATCAGAAAATACATGTTGCTGCAAAACGTGTTGCTCTGTTGATGTTGTGGTCCTAAAATTTACCTGTGATATATCAAGAGAATAACATGAATGAAAAGCAACTCCATTCATGACTGATATTTTGCTCTGACAGCTCTGAGTAATACAGAGACCAGTGGAAAGCATGCAGCTAACAAGGGTCAGACATTTTATCCAGCCAAGTCTCCACGACAGGCAACATGTCAGCTACTCAGAGCAAGTCCAACTCTGTGGCAGTCTTCTTCTATTAGACCTGGCATTAAATAACATCGAACATTGCCCCGTGACTAGGCCAGAGGAGAATGATTTGTAAGAGATGACTATCCAAGTCTTGAGGTACGACAATGAGATTGGGAAGCTCCTCTCATATATAAGCTTTTCCTTTGTGTGACACTTACTTTCCTGAATTATGATGAAGGCACCTAACTGCAGGCCCAGACAAAAAAACATGTACCCCCTCTTCTAATGGCTCCTATTAATACGTATGCATTGGCTTTAAAGGGTAGTTTCAGTAGGCACCAATGAAGGGCTGAAAGGGAGTACTGCAGTAAGAAGGTCCTTAGAAAAGCAGACTCTGCCCATATTAGCAATATGTCCCAAGAGACTCAGGTAAAGCTGTTTGATGCCAATAAAGTCAAACACTTTCAAAGAAAAGTACGACTACCTAATGGAAAAACATGAAACTAAATTTTAAATCTGCTGGCTCATAGCAAAAAAAATACCTTAATATCTAAATTTATCCAAATTATATAGCATGTCTGTTATAAAAGGTGCACTTAAGAACCTAAAATAATTTTAGAAATATAACTTGGCTAAGCAAAAGCTTTTAACCAATGAGTCATTTTAGAATGAAACAGATTTCCTACACCTCACTGAGTGTGAACTGAGTGAGAAGCAGTTTTCTATAGTGCAACCCACCAAAGCTGAATATTTGCACAACTGTTTTCTATGTGTGTATATATATATATATATATATATATATATATATATATATATATATATATATATATATACATACATACACACACACACACACACACACACACACACACACACACACACACACACACACACACACACACACACACACACATATATATATATATATATATATATATATATACACACACACACACACACACACACACACACACACACACACACACACACACATATATATATATATATATATATATATATATATACCCACACACACACACACACATATATATATATATATATATATATATATACACACACACACACACACACACACACACACACACACACACACACACACACACACACACACATATATATATATATATATATATATATATATATATATATATATACACACACACACACACACATATATATATATATGATTACTATCAAATGGGTGCTCAGATTTTGTTTGATTTATGTTAGTCCGAACTCCAAATTCAATGGTATCGAAAGAACAAATACATAAATATTGAAATGCACAACAGCGAATGTACTACAGCTTTCGCTGTTGTGAATTTCGACATTTTAATGGTGACCCCTAACTGGGAAAAGCTGAAAGACACAAAATGCAGATCACACTATAGTGGGGAGTTTGTTTATACAATTAGCAGATGGTGCATGGGGGCTTGCCCCCTTGCAAAAATGTTCTTTACTGTGTGTTGCAGAGTAATTGCAGTTGCGGAAATGTAGTGAATGTTCAGTTTGTGTCGAATTCGAACATTCTCTATTTCTGCGTTTGTCTTTTTTGTCAGTCGATGTTTTTGGTTTTGTTATATGGTTTGTGGAAATGATAACTTGCAATGCGGTCACTGGAATGATAGTGAACCATTACATACATATATATATATATATATATATATATATATATATATATATATATGTGTGTGTGTGTGTGTGTGTGTCTGTGTGTGTGGGTCAATATGTATGTATACCTTTAAGAAGTTTTCCAGAGGCTTGCACAAGTGCATAAATACTGAGCATGTGCAAGCTTGATTGCCATTTTGTAGTAAGCTGATGAGATGTAAACATCTATGTCTTTGTAGTCGGTCAGTTAATCAGATTGTTTATATTTTGTACTGCTGCTGTCTATCCTGATGTGTTTCTGTGTAATAAAGCATATAAATAAATGACCTTGCTTGTTCCTCCTCAGTAGTAAACCAAGATGAGCGACATAGTGTCAGAATGAAATCCAGAAATTCAGAATCAAGACCAAGAGCAGGGGTGGGCAACTAATTTTTCCAAGGGGCCACATGAGAAACTTGGGCTGTTTTGGAGGGCCGGACCAATAGGCTGAACTCAATTCTACTGCACATTAATTTTATTGCTTTATAAAATGCAGTAATTGTATGGTTTGGATTAGCTACTACTGGTAGATGTTATGAATTGGCTATAAAAATGTGAAACAGGCATACTAAAATATGAACATTACATAACTATTTAATCAATATTTAGCCTAGTATTGTACTAATATATGAACCTATTGTATTTGGATCTAATTCAAAACTTATTTCAAATTTTTTAGCACAAACACTGATAGACATTTGCTAAATAAAGCAATATAGTCTCATAATGAAAATGAACTTAGCATTAAAACTTCTCTGCCCTTGAAACACTTTCATTGAAACAGCACTGAAGCTCACATTAAAAAAAAAAATGCATCTGGCCA
The DNA here is from genome assembly GCF_019279795.1 of Protopterus annectens. Lineage (NCBI taxonomy): Eukaryota > Metazoa > Chordata > Ceratodontiformes > Protopteridae > Protopterus > Protopterus annectens. Next base: position 171,262,144 of record NC_056745.1, on the reverse strand, counting down.
ATGGTGGATAAAGTTTGCCATTGGGCTGTTAGTCAATCTTAGGCTTCTTCCACAATTTTAGGGCCATGCATACATGATCACACCTTTCTGATTGTATTAAAGTATATTCCCTGTATAATACAGCAGTAAGTTAGAGCATATTTTAATTCTATAGTTTCAAAATTTTTCCAGTAAGCAATGAAACAAAATGTATGAACCAAGAATGAAAAGCCCATCCAATTCAGAACATTCATCAGTAAAAGTCTCTACTCAAACTTCTGTCATTACAATCAACCAATATCAGTCACTGCACAGTCTCTACAGAAGTCATCTGAATAATCCCACATTAAATAGATCTGTAACTGATGACTGCATCACCCACCTGCTTTAAAGTACAACACAGTATGGGATCAGAAATCCATCTACATACTACGGGAGTAGAACCCACAACCTTCTGCATCAAAAGCAAGTATACTACCTAATGTTCTACTAACAATGCTTTTGAATATTTCCGCACAATAGTGATTATCGTTTGCTAAACAACAGTTGTACATTGTAAACAGATTTGGCATAAGTAGCAATAAACTTCTCCCGAAGCTCTCAACCAAATTTTATGGGGGGGGGAGCAAAAGTTCAAAACTAGGGACACATTTTAAATATCACTTGTGCATAACCTTAGAAAATTGATAGAATAAAAGGTTTTGGGTTACTGTACCATGCACTTCCTAAAAGATTGTCACAAGCCTTTTCTCTTAGTGCGTTGTCTCCAATGTACTGTTTGTTAAAATAGGGTCTCTACCCATCCCCAAATAGCTTTATAAAAAGCAGATTCTCAGTAGTGGTAGGGGTAGAGAATTCAGGTTCTTGTTTTGTGTGCCTAAGGTACAGGGTTTGAGCTTGAGCAATAACACTAACCACCATCAGTTATCCCTAATTGGGGCATTTTACACACACACACACACACACACACACACACACACACACACACACACACACACACACACACACACACACACACACACACTCATTGCAGATGTGATTCTGTGCAGCAGCAATGAACAGCTAACGAATGTTAAATCCAAATCCTGCACAGTAAGAAAGGCATGCAATGTACAGATACAATCAGATACTTCTCGGGGTTTGTTTGACTCCTCACGTTTCAGTGAAGGACAGCCAAATGGCAGGATGTGGCCTGTGGCCAGTGAGGGACAGCCAAAGGGCTGGATGTGGCCCATAGGCAGAACAATGTCCAGGTCTGCTCTACTCAGTTTCATAGCCACTGTCATAATTGTGATGGTAATCATGAACCCAAAAGAGAAAAGTGTTTAGCTTTTGGTCAGCAGTGTCATTCTTGTAAAAAATGGAATCATTTCAAAAGGTTTTGTACATCAAATAAGGGGCATTCTTTTACTAAAAAGGAACATTCAAAGAGACAAGTTAATCAATTAGAAAGCTGTGACCCTACTTTTTATGTTGATGGTGTGTCTGTGCTTAATGAAACAGTCAATGCAGTAGATTTATGGGCAAAAAATGAAGTATTTTGTACTGTTTGGATAAACGCGAAACGCGTAGAGTTCAAAGTTGACACATTTTCAAAGTACAGTATTATATCAGCAGAAACATTTGTTAGAGTGTGTGCTGGTGAGAAGCTTGATTTAATAAAGTGTGCAAAGCTTGTTGCTTATGGTGGTGAAAAAAAATTCAAAATGAAGGTTCAGTAGTGCTTTCATGTTACTGTGCTGGAAACAGCCATGACTTGCAATTTTAAGTGGTCAAAAGGCACGTACAGTCATTATTAGGCCTCAGAGACAGTTTGAAAATGGGACTGCTTTCATTTATTAAGGAAGTCCACCATGTAAGCTTGAAAGACTACTGTTCTAATTTCACCCAGTCTATTTCTGTACATATGCTGATGTTTTTGAAGACAAACTAGGAAAACTCTCAGTTGTCTACTCCATGAAATTAGATCCAGAGGTCAGTCCAGTTGTTATACCAGCCAGGAAAGTTCCAGTACCTATGTAGAACGAAGTCAAAGCTGAGCTAAAAAAATGGTGCATCAAGGTGTAATTTGTCCTGTTGAAGAACCTATGGAATGGGTATCCTCCATGGTCGTAGCTCATAAGAAAAGCATAGGTGATATCAGAATATGTATTGATCCATGAGATTTGAACAAAGCACTGAAAAGACCTTATCATCCAATGCATACAATTGAAAAAGACACTGCTCTTATATAAAAATCCACTGCCACTGTTTTTTCTGTCTTGTATGCAAAGAGTTCATTTAGGGAAATTTTGCTTGATTGAAAATCTTCATTCCTAACCACTTTCAATAGTCCTTTTGGCAGGTACAGATTTTTGAGAATGCCATTTGTAATAAATTCTGCCAGTGAAGTCTTCCAATGTGCAATGAAGCAAATTTTTTCTAGGTATCTGTGTGCTATTATAGTAGATATTCTAGTAGGAGGTAATGGTGAAGCCAAGCATGACAGAAACCTCAAAAAAGGTTTTGAAAGAGCACATGAAGTGGATCTTAAGCTGAATCCTCAGAAGTGCAAGTTCAGGCTATAAGACGTTACTCATATCGGTCATTTATTTACTAGTTTAGGCTTACAACCAGATCCTTCAAAACAAACAGCAATTCTTAAGATGCCAGCTTCAGACAATGTTTAGGCCTTACAACATTTTCTTGGCATGGTTAACTACCTAGGCAAGTTCATTCCAGACTTGAGCCAACTTTCAGCAATTCTCAGAGAGGTGACATGCAAAGATATATCTTGATCATGTTCAGAGCAGCACCAGAGAGCATTTGATGTCCTGAAACAGAAAATTGCCAGTCCACCAACTCTCAGAAACTATGATGTTCACAAACCAGTTATTCTTTCTTGTAATGCTTCGCAGTTTGGTCTTGGTGCAGTCATTCTTCAAGAGGGTAGACCAGTAGCCTATGCATCCAGAACTCTGACCCAAACTAAAATGTAGTATGCGCAGATAGAGAAAGAACTCTTGGCAATTGTGTTTGCATGTTTGATGTTCCATGATTATATTTATGGTAAACCTATCCAGAGAGAAACTGATCACCAGTCTGTAGTCACTATTTTTAGAAAGCCTAAAAGCCTATGCATACAGCTCCTGCCAGATTGCAATCCATGATGCTCAAATTGCAAAAGTATAATTTCAGTCTTGTCTGCACAAAAGGAAAACTTCTATATATTTCTGATAATTTATCCAGAGCAGCCAGAAATACCACTGAACAGCATGAAAATGAGAAACTTGATTTTGAAGTCATGGAAGTGAGAAATTTTTATTCCACATGTCCTGGTGAGCTTAGAAGTCATACAACCACAGATCCAGTTCTTCAGAAGCTCAACCCCTTTATCAGTCGAGGATGGCCATCAAAGCAATCTTGTTTATCAGTAGAAGTGCACCCTTATTTTCCTTACAGAGATGAGATTTTGTTTGACAACTGTATCATCATGAAGGGTCCAAAAGTGATTGTTCCAAAATCCTTGCAACAAGAGTATATTACCATTTGGCGTCATGGCCACACAGGAACTGATTCTATCAAAAGAAGGGTGAGAGAACTAGTATTTTTGCCTTCTACATCACAGGATATTGAACGAGTACTTTCATCTTGTTCTGTATGTAATAGTACTAAGCCATATCAACAGAATGAACCACTTCAGCTAAACCAGATTCCTGAACTACCTTGGTTAACAGTAGCTACAGACATTTTTGAATGGAATGGTCAACAATTACTTGGTGTTAGTAGACTCTTATTCAAATTGGTTTGAGATTGACATATTTCCTAATCTAGCATCCAGTACTGTCATTACTAAGGTGAAGCTTCATTTTGCAGCCCATGGTAGTCCGCATAAAGTTATTTCTGACAATGGTGCATAGTTTACAAACCAGGAGTTCAAAAGATTTGCTGATGAGTGGGACTTTACTTATGTTACAAGTAGCCCTGAGTATCTGCAGTCAAATAGTTTTGTGATAAACATGTTGGTTGACCTGCACAGAGACTTCTGTCAAGACAAACCAGAATCACACTACCAATTAGTAGTTCATTACTGGTTCCATGTGTCAAGAACAACAGATTATTGAAAGCCAGCCTGTTAAGGAAGCACTTATCCCAGAAGTCCTATTATGATAAGTCCAGCAAACGGCTCAATCCATTACAAGAAGGGGAGATAGTGAGGATGCAGGCATCCAAAGGTTTTAATTGGACTGGTGTCATGGAGAGTGTATGTCCAGAGCCGCGATTGTACATTCTGGAAACACAAGGAGTAGAGTTTAGGTGGAATCGGAAACATTTGGTCCTGGTGTCTGAGCCTGTATTGCAGTATCCTACTTGCGAGAGAGACTCTATATCTTAGAGTGTTATCCAGCTTTCCAGTTCCAGAGGACATTCCAGTAAATATCCCTGTTCCTGAAAAGTATCCCAAAACCCCTGAAGCAAGTTGTTCACCGATGACTGCCCCTGTTGCTAAACCCAGTTCTGATTGCTATATCACTAGATCAGGTCGCATTTCCAGACCATGTTCCAGATACACGGCAACTTGTACAATAACTTTGTGTTTATTTCTCAGTGTCTGTATAATTGCATTTCTTTTTCAAATGTCATTTTATTGTGAGGAATTCATTAAAGAGGGAGAATGTCGATCAGTATGTATGTAAACCTTTAAGAAGCTTTCTAAGGGCTTGTGTTTAAATACTGAGCATGTGCAAGCCTGATTGCTATTTTGTAGTAAGCTGTTGAAATGTAAGAATGAATGTCTATCAGTTAATCAGTTTGCTTATATTTTGTACTGCTGCTACCCATCCTGATGTGTTTCAGTGTAATAAAGCATATAACATGAACTACCCCACCTGCTCATCTTCAATAGTAAACCAAGAAGAGTGACAATATATATATATATATATATATATATATATATATGTATGTATA
>NC_056745.1:171234718-171252218 GCF_019279795.1 Protopterus annectens | reverse complement strand
AGGAACAGCAGGTATATTTTGCACCGTTAAGTAATAGATGTACACAACGTCATTAGCGGTGTTGGTAGTATGTCTTTTCTGAGCCAGTAGTCCATCATTTGCTTTAGAGATGATACAGTTAAAAGAAGACTTAAATTATAGCTGTTTGCAAGTCATCTTAAGCGATCTCTAATAATTTCAGCTGTTTATGAATACTTAAAGAGTTAACTTTGAAGTGCAAGATTGTATATTGGTAACATGGGCCAGACACTGCTCTGTTCTGTTGAGATATGGCAAGATAAGCAAATCCTAAAGCAAAGAAAGAGACCCCTTTCAATTATCATCACAAAACAAAATACATAAGAAACCTATGAATTTATTTTATTTATCTAAATCCTTAAGACATTTTTTGATTTATTTTGGTTATGGTTACCTAGTGTTTTCTTTCTACCTTTTCTCACTTCCTTTTCAAATCAACATTACCTGTTATCTTTATCTTTTCCAACAGTTATTTGGACTTTCTTCTATTCTGTGTAGTACTTTGCCATTTTCCTGTTTCCCATACTTCACGCAATTTCAACTTTATTAAGGTCACATAAACTACAGCTATGTTGTTACATCCCAGGTCCAGCAAGAATGTGGCACACATTGTACATTTTTTGGGAAAAGGCTGAAGCAATACCCCTATGTCTAACTTTATGTTTGTGTGTGTATGTTTGGAAGCATGCTTTTTCTTACACTTCCTTAGCTGGTTACCTCTTTCAGATAGAGTGGTTTCTGCAACTATACAAACTTCCTAAGTTTGGTGGGTTTAATCCATGCTTTGTATGAGACACTAATTATGAAAGTACAACACTTCATTCTTGTTTACAGAAAAAAAGGATGCCCTCTGGGATACTCCGCTCTCTGCTAAATGCTTCTTTCAAGTGACTTAATGAACACTTCTTAACCAGTTTTCAAGAACGTATGAAAACAAGACAGTTTAACATTTGTTCCCACTGATGATTTTGTATCCTAATGTTTGTTTTTAGTAAAGTTTTACACTTATTAACAACTCCCTTTCCTTATATTTAGATGCATGCATATATATATATATATATATATATATGCATACCAAATGGCAGAAGATATACAAACCATATTTATCAATTACAAGCCACAACTGAATAAAATATTGTTTTCCAAAGTAAAATTATATTTTTAGTGACAGATTGTTAAAGCTTCCTTTTCTAGTCTCTATGGAATGCTCTCTATATTCAGTCATCTTACGGGCCATAGCTACAATAACTAATATAATCAACTTTGGGACTGTTGCACCCCATGGTAAATAAAGACATTCTAGCATACAGTGAATGTGGTAATGGTTTAATTAACTTGTTTGTGGATATTTCTACATTCCTAGTCTGGGAATGGGAACTGCTACATTGCACAAAAGATTGGTGGAAACAAATTTTTGTCTCCAAGCTTGTAAGATTTTTGTGCATGCTTGTTGACGTGGGAGGTATACACTAACTCACTGAGCTTGAAACGATTGCTGGGATCTGAGTAATCCGAAGGACATTCCTCTTTCTTTAAACAAGAATGGAGTCTTCTTTCATGATGTAAGTATTAGGTCATAGATGATAGCATGTGGCAGTGCCAAAGTAGACTGAAAGATAGACAGATAGGCAGATGAGATTTAGATAGATAGATAGATAGTTAGATAGATAGATAGATAGATAGATAGATAGATAGATAGATAGATAAATAGACATAGATAGACAGATAGATGGATAGATAGATAGATAGATAGATAGATAGATAGATAGATAGATAGACAGACAGATAGACATAGATAGACAGATGGATAGATAGATAGATAGATAGATAGATAGATAGATAGATAGATAGATAGACATATAGACATAGACAGATTGATAGATAGACAGATAGGCGGATAGATAGACAGATAGATAGATAGATAGATAGATAGATAGATAGATAGACAGATAGACATAGATAGATGGATAGATAGATAGATAGATAGATAGATAGATAGATAGATAGACAGATAGACAGATAGACATAGACAGATTGATAGATAGACAGATAGGCGGATAGATAGATAGATAGATAGATAGATAGATAGATAGATAGATGGACAGATAGACATAGATAGATGGATAGATAGATAGATAGATAGATAGATAGATAGATAGATAGATAGACAGAGACAGATAGATAGATAGATAGATAGATAGATAGATAGATAGATAGATAGATAGGCAGATATGTGATAAAAGTGTACATAAGGCTCAGAAAACAATATCCAAAATAATGCTATCTTCCAATAAAGTAACTTTTCTAATGTTGTAAAAAGAAATGCTGTAAAATGAGCAAGGACAGAAATCCATCATTTCTGAGATACTCTCTTACAAAGAAAATGATTGTCCAAAACTGCGATGCCTTTCATTTGTACTGGTAACTTTTTTTTACTCCTTACATAATCTTGAAATAAGACATAAATGCACTTTCTGTTCAATATCGAAACAACTGTATCACAGAACTTCATGGAAAAATTGTGAAAAATCAAGAACTGTCTTGCATTAACACCTTCCTAGCATTCCTGTTCTAACACCTTCCCAGCATTCCTGTTCTAACACCTTCCCAGCACTCCTGCGCTAACGCCTTCCCAGCACTTCTGTAGTAACAACCTCCCAGCATTCCTACACTGACACCTTCCCAATATTCCTGTAGTAACGCCTTCCCAGCACTTCTGTGCTAACACCTTCCCAGCACTCCTGTGCTATTTCCTTCTCGGCACTCCTGTTTAACACATTGTTCGCATTCCTCTACTAGCACCTTCCCAGCACTACTGTTCTAACACCTTCCCAAGATTCCTGTTCTAACACCTTCCCAGCACTATGTAACCTTACATGAAATAGCACAATGATTTGGGACAACAATTCAGCTGCTGTGCTTCTCATTTTCATCTCTGGTTTGATGTGACATCACCTGTAAATATGCAGTTATATTACAAGTTTGTTGTTGTTTGTCTTTCGGCTTTTCCCGATTAGGGGTCGCCACAGCAGAACTCCGGTCCGTTAATGATTGGCAGTTGGTTTTTATGGTGTCAAGTTGCCAGCCCGATGCCCAACCTTCAATGAAGGCACACCCATTCAACGCATGCCTTTTGAATGCCCACTCGACCATGGGGAGGACATGCAGACTCCACACAGAAGGCACTCCCAACGCAAGCCGAGAAGAGAATGGGAGAACCTCTTGCTGTGAGGCAACAATGCTACTGCTGCACCTCCACAAACAAGTTTGATACACTAAATAAATAAAACCAGCATGAGAAACCATGTATTGTATACTTTTTTATATTGATAATTCTCTGCAGTACTTTCTTAAAGTCACCACTTTGAGTTTATATACTGAACCTTGGAAGGTAGGAGTGTGTATAATAGCTGCAATTTTTTATGTGTGTGATTAAGTGCCAGCACAGTGTTCCAATGGGCTATGGTAAGTTCTAGAATTTCAAAAATTCTAGATGATTTACATTTATAAAGTTTAGACCTCTGGCCATGGGACAGCATGTGCTGCATTTGAATTTGGGCCAAAAGTTTCAGTGTTTCTGAGTTGGGACTGCATGTTCTACTTTTTGATGCTTTCAGTATAGAACACCATTGAAGATTTGTGAAACCAGTTTTGTGAAACGCTTTTGACTGTAATGGAGAGCTAATTATAATTTTTAGCATCTAATATATTGAAAACTAGACAGATTATGGTATAGAAAAACACTGCATTTGCTTGTAAAGAATCAAATGTTGCATGATTGTTACCTCTGTGGTGATGTACTCTGCAAAGGCTTCTTGCCTTATGATTTTACTGAACTGCATTATCTTATTTTTTAATATTATGGTGCAACAACTTTTTTAAGATCCCTCATGCATTATAATCATTTAGATTTTAAAACAGCTGAACATATTTGCTAGGACTTTTCTGTTGTCTGCATCATATAGTCAAAAATCTTAGTTATTATGCATTTGGAATTGATGGTCTACCTTATGGTGTTTCATAATCAGTGTTGTGCTTGGGTATAATGGTTCTTCATATTTTTCAGACTTTCCATAGATTTGTGCTTGGGTATAATGGTTCTTCATATTTTTCAGACTTTCCATAGATTTGTGCTTGGGTATAATGGTTCTTCATATTTTTCAGACTTTCCATAGATTTCTGTTATAAATTTTAATTTTTTAGTACATGTGAAACATTTGCACCTGGCTGCTTAAACGTTTAAGAAAGTTTGCATTGAGAATACATAGTATATATCTTTTGATATTGCGTTATTCAATGGAAAACTATAACACAGCATTTATAGAGAACCAAGTGTGATTCTCTTAGAATTTTTTTTTTTACCACTTTCTAAAGCTAGGCATTACGGACACACATTTTAGACATTAGTCACCTGCATTTTGTGATATGCTAGTGACTTGTTGTACCTCTGAACAGATATATATTAACTTTTTTTGTCTGGGTACAACAAAGGTGAACTGGTCATACCAACCTGCCAGAAACTTCATTTTGTACATTACAGATTCAAACATTCATGGTCTGAGTTGAATTATAAAATTGCATGTTTGTGTGTGTGTTGGGGGGAGTAGTAAATGGCTATCTCCGCATGTCTCCTTCATAGCAAGGAGTTGAAGCTTGCTACCATTGAAGAAAATATATGTAGTTTATGAAGATTTTGAACTGAGTTAACTACCATTTCAGCCAACTGACTGTCTTGAATTTATACTGGATGAAAATATCTTCAATGGATAGTACTATAATGCTATTTTCCTTATATCATAGCTCACTAGCTCATATTTTGAATAATTGGAATCTGTCTGAAAGTCTACATGTACTCCTTGCTGCCAACCTGATGGCTCAGTTACATTCCCTGCCCTCCTCTTGCTGTTTTCTAAATCCTTTATACCTTCAAAGTATATTTAGATGTGAATGCATAAAAGATAGTTGCATGAACCTGTTTTTTTGAAAGATCACGTGTCACTTGCAGCTCTAAAATATTTCCATAATACATCAGCCTCGATAGACCTGCTACATCAAATATGCTGCATTCAAAAATGGTGAAATTAGGACAGTTCCGTGCTGAAGAGGGATAAAATCCTGACTGTGGCCTAAATAATGTGGATTTGACTAATAGCCCAGGCAATGGACGAGTCATCCCTCTCATAACTAGCAATGCACAATTTGGATCACATAGTGACACCACTCCCAATTAACTAGCTTCTATCAAAAATGTTTTAGTGATTGGTGACTGCATTATTAGGCATACGGCTTGGGCAATGACAACATTACTGTCAGCTGATTTTCAGGTGCCAGGATCACAGACATAATAAGTGCCATTGCAACCCTTTCCTGAGACAGGTATAACTTCAGCATGGCGGTGATCCATTTTGGAGTGAATGACATAGGTTGCAAATCCCTGATGGACATTCAGGAGGACATGTCAGAGCTTTCTGTGCATGTGACAGATGCAGGTAAGACACTGGTGCTTAGTGGAACATTTCCATCACTGAGAATAAAGAGTAGGCGTAAAGAGAAGATAATTGGCTATAATTGGTGTCATTCCAGGGGTTCCAGTGTTGTTGTTGTTGTTTGTCTTTCGGCTTTTTCCCGGTAAGGGGTCGCCACAGCGGAATTCCGGTCCGCTAATGATTGGCAGTAGATTTTTACGAAACGCCGAGGTGCCAGCTCAACGCCCAATCTTTAACAAAGGCACGCCCATTTACGCACGGATGTCTTTCGAATGTTACCCAACCATGGGGAGGACATGCAGACTCCACACAAAAGGCATTCCCAAGCCACGCTGAGAATCGAATGGGAGAGCCTCTTGCTGTGAGGTGACAATGCTACCGCCGTACCACCGCAGCATCATCCAGGGGTTCCAGTGCATACATATATATATATATATATATATATATATATATGTGTGTGTGTGTGTGTGTGTGTGTGTGTGTAGGCCTGCACAAAATAATCCTACTTGTTTTGAACAGGATGTCCTGGATCTTTCAGTCAAAGTTTTTTTGCATATTGGCAAAAGCCTTTGCTGCAACCATAGTCCCTTTTTTGATAGAGTCCATTTAATGGCATCTCAGTTCAGCAAATTCATCTAACTTTGTACTGGGCCACATTATGATGGCTGTTTCCAATGCCTAGAGTCTCTGTAAGAAATTGCCCAATCTTGAAATACTCTTGTTTCTGAAACACCAGTCTATGTATGTGTTGTTACATAAACATGATTTAGTAGTAAAGAAAGCACTCCTTCCATACCTTGATTTTGCACATGCTATACCTTTAGGCCTAATTTAAACTGTGGTGGTGTCTCCATATTTTCCAGGGACTGTATCTCATCTAGACTGATACCAGAAACCTACAAACTGAGCTCCTAGAAGTTCATTTTACCATGGAAAAGACAAGCTTCTAACTTGTAACATGCATAAACCCTCCCATGCCTCCAGATGATGTTAGCTTCCTGGAAGTTTTAGAAGAAATTGGCATGAGCAATAACACCTAAGTGACTTAAATTACCCTGCCATAGACTGGAGCACCTGTACATCTAACAAAGTGTATTCCCAAAGATCTTTGGAAACAAGAAACAGGAATTCCCTGGATCCAATAGTGAATAAATTCACTACAGGCCAAATTATTAATGATCGAGTCCTCACAAATATTTTCTCTGCCTTTTCCATTCCCCTAGTCTATCCAACATAAATTAAGACAGGCCATAATCTCATAACATTTACTTCCAGAATTATCATATCCCCTGTGGTCAACATTTCAGTATTTAAAGACTTCAGAACGGTGAACCTTATACAATTATATGATGACATTTTCAGATTTACCCATGACACCACCAGCATTGACCTTGTCACAGAAGCCAACTTAACTAATGAGTTATATGCCCATGTAGACAAATGTATTAATCTAGCAGTCACAACTAGATCTAGACACAATGAAAATTTAAAAGCAACCCCCCCAGATGGTCAAATATAAATAAGTTTTATAGCAAAAGACAAAAATCCTTAAACTGTTCTGCAAGACCAGAACTCTTTAGAATGAGTATAGTATAACAAAATATCATCAAAAAATGAGAAACAACATAAGGACCATGAATGCAGATTATCTCCTGATCTGAAGGGTAACTATAAATCCCTGATCTGAATGATAACTATAAATCCCTGATCTGAAGGATAACTATAAATCCCCGATCTGAAGGATAACTATAAATCCCTGATCTGAAGGATAACTATAAATCCCTGATCTGAAGGATAACTATAAATCCCTGATCTGAAGGATAACTATAAATCCCTCTTTAACTATGTTAGAAAACTAAGAAATAACACTCTACATTGCCCTGAAGGATTTGTTAATGATGCCCACACTCTAACTCCAATGACAGCACAAACATACTAGGAAATAAATTCATTGCAAACTTCATCCAAAACTCCTATTCAAACACCACTCATCTCAGAATAACTTAAAATCCTGTCATAGTTATGGAACATGTTTACGACATGTTATCAAAGACCAAAAACACTTCCTCCATGGGTCCTGAGAACATTCATGCATGCTGAATAAACAGCATCAAACATGTCCTTGCTGAACCTCACCTTAAATTGTTTAACTTAAGATAAGCCACAATATATATTCGTGAATCTTGGCGCGGTGCTTTGGTGATGACCCTGCACAAGGATGGCCCTACAATGGATCCTGGAAACTGTAGACCAATCAACCTTATGACTCTGATCTGAAAAGCTATGGGGGATGTCATAACTAATTTCATTAACTATGGTATCAAGAATAGCATTAGGCTAACACACAACAATTTGGCTTCATCATGGGGATGTATGCCTGTAAAATCTTGTTAACTTTTTTTGAGATGGGCATGCAAACTGTCAACAGTGATCATGCTTGATCCAGCCAAAGCATTCAATAGCAAACCTCCTGCTAGAATTATAAAGAAAGTCTTAATATACATCCTTATGTGATTAGATGGAGAAGACAGAACCCATGTAGTTCATGTGGCAGGGTCCTCTTCAAACAGTGCTAAGGCAAGCAATGGAGTCACTCAGGGGTATACACTCTCATCTCCAACTTAACAACTACTGTGCACTCAAAACTGACAAATAAGACTTCTGGTTAATCAAATTTACAGATGATTACAAACCAAATATAATTGTCAAAATCTCCTCAGATAGAAATACCCGTAAAAAAGATTTTACCCTAGTTAATTCATGATTTACATAAAATGAGCCTAAATTGAATGCTAAAAAGTGCAGTACTGTTTCTTTAAAAAAACAGCCGTTATCCACATCATAAAGTATAAATAACTTTCCATTAATAAATTAAAAGGTACTTAAGGCCCTAGGCACTTGAGTTGCAAGTGTGAAAAGGAAATCATTCTAGATAGCACAGATGATAGACAAAGGTATTGTATCTGGATACAAAGATGTTGCTGTTCCCCTACATTCAGCACTGATTCTGATTTGAGCGTTTAAGGTACAATGCTCCCTTTGGGATGTCTCTCACTGGACATATCAACAAACTGAAAAAGCTCGAGGTACCTTACCAAAAAGTTCTTTGATCTTAAGAAGCTTAGTTACCTAGCAAGATTGGTAACCCTATGCCTGTCTTCTGTGTCTTATAGTTTCCTGAGAGGTGATCTGTGCCTCACTTACCACATCACTAGAGATACAGTGGTGCTTGACCTCCTATATCTAAGTCAGAGAGTGCAGCTAACACCAGATCCAGAGATATGAACGTTCATCAGCGGATATACAGAGCTTGATGGAGAAAGAGATTTATCACTTAGCTCCTCACCCTTCCCATAATAAAGGTTTTCTGCGGGTTAAGCTATGCAGGTCAATATCTTCCCTCAAGCTAAATTTGGATAACTGCATTCTTACTATCAAATATACCCTGGGGCTAAATGTCAGGTCCATCCTTAAGAAAAGAGGTAAAACCTGAAGGTGGGTATTGGCAAGGCGCACATGGTCATTAAACTAAAATGGCTTTAAAACTCATATGAATCCTAGAAATCCTTTGAAAATGGTTCCTCACATGTTCATCTGGTAGGCAGGTGTACGCACATGCCAGAGTACAGACCTACACACAGATGCCATTCAGGATGGAAGCAACCTATGCAGAATCACAGAACATGATAGAGCAGATATTCAGACTACTAAATGGATGCTTCCAATGATTAGACACTACAGGAGGGGCACTATAATATAGTCTGAATATATGCAGCAAGATATTCCACAACATGGTATTGTGCAAATAAATCTTGCAACAGAGGAACATCATAGCAGGACCTGACATATACATCATAGCAGCTGCAGAAGGGCAGTCTGGAGATTCAAGAAAAGAACATGCAGTAGCAGAGACACAGCTGAGGCAGTGGTAGCCATAATAGATTGCAGCACTGACACAGATTTGGAATGCGGCTCACAGTAATGGGTCATTACACATATAAAACAGAATAAAACAATGCATGCAGTACCACACCAAAGCTATGCAAGGCAGTGAGTGGACTGTCCAGACAATGCAACATATATCACCATACCATGCACGTTAGATGATAGGCAAGGTACAGTACCCATCTCTTGCACAGATGGGGTGACATACTGACGGGTGAATGCAGCACTATAACAAGAGCAGAGTTTCAGGACCTGAACACAGTATTCTTATATTCTGAGAGCTTGAGGAGAGTCAGGGATGACATCTACCAATGGTAGGGAGTGGCTGCCATCATGTGACCATGGCTGGTATCCATTGGATTGGTTTGCAATATCTGGGATGGATCTGGTATGTGGCAAGGGAGAGTTAAAATTATGGAACTATGACTTGAGCACTCTGAGGGGTGATACATGTGTTGAACCTCAGGAGTGATGCCACTCATGACCTGGGCAATGCCACAGTTAGTGTAAGCAGGTCACATGCCTACAGGTGACACTGATGTTGCATTGACAATGGTATGCAGAGTCTAATGAGTTGCAACCTGCTACAGACATGGACTGCATGACCTATTGAAGCAGACAGCATTTGTGCTGCAAAGTGTCTTACTAATTTCCATATAGAGCAATATTGCCCAGCAGTGACCCCTTCAGCTCTGTATGATTCCTGTCCCTATTATACTGCATTTCCTACTCCAAAACATGTATCACAAATTTCATCTCTACACTGCAGCTAATTGCAGCTGTCTGTGTGTGGCTCACTGAATGATGCAGTTAGAGGACAAAATACTCTTGACCTGGTACTTACAACACCACTACCCAAGCAACTCCCTACCCAAGCAACTTCCTATTTAAGCAGCTCCCTACCCAAGCAACTCCCTATCCAATTAAGTCAGACGTACTGAAGAAAAGCAACTCTCAATAGCTGTATATTCCCGATATTAATTTTTTTTTCTTTTTCCGGAGGTTGTAACATCTCTGTACTGGTTTTCTTCTTGTTTTTTAGAGTGTTATATTCAGCTGAGCTATTCCCATTTAGTTTGTTATAAAAACATGATCCCAGACATTGCCTTAGCAAGATTCACCAAGGAGTGTTGTACCCACTTAAATAAATGTATAGAATCAACAGTCCCATCCAGATCCAATTACAGTGGGACATTTAAAAGCAAATCATCCTGGCAGTCTACTGGCATACATAAAATCTACAATAAAAAGACAAAAAAGTCATTAGAGCATAGCCCAGATATATGCCCCCCCTCAGGTCAAAGAAAATATTACACATTTGACTGAGAATTTCCAAATGATTATTAAATCTACTAATTCAGACCATGAATCTGAAGCCAAAGACAATTACAAGTCCGTCTTTAATTATAACAATACCACCAAAAGAAATAAAAGAAATAAAAATACCACCAAGAAAATGCCACTGATAGGACAGAAAATCCAAGATTAATAAAAGACTTAGTGCCTTGGCATAAACACCATCCAAGAGTCTTGGTGGTATTTTTATTCCATCTTTAATTGTGTTAGAAAACTATGAAACAACACTCAACAAAGTACAGTGCTCATACTAAATGACAAAACTTACTCATACCCTGTAGACATTACCAAATGTCCTAGCAAATACATTTAGTGCAGATTTTATTCCTAAGGTGACTATCCATGCCATATGATCCCAACAAGACTGCATCATCATTAAAGAACATGTGCTGGAAGTGCTGTCCAAAACAAAAAACTGTTTCCTTTGCTTGTTTGTTTGATGGTAATACCAAACATGCACTGATCAAAACTCTGCATAAGCTATTTATCCTGAGCCTGGCTACTAACTAAATGTATCTCAGCTAAAAATACTATGCAAGGCAGCTAAGTGGACCACAAAAGTAAAAGGTATATCAGCCAAAAAGGAAACAATGGTCTAATGTCTCAAAATATAATAAATAACACTTTATTATGCAAAGCTTTCAAGCTATAAGAACTCTTTCTCAATGCAAATTAAAATTAAAACATTTAAAAATGGACACAATTAACTATGGCTGTTTTTAATCTGCCATGAGAAATAATTCTTGTAGCTTGAAAGCTTTGCATAATAAAGTGTTATTTATTATATTCTGAGACATTGGACCTTTGGTTTCTTTTTGACAAACTAAAAGTATGGCATACAGCATTAGTGATGCCATTCCATAAAGATGGTCCTACTACTGACCCCAAAAAATTATAGGCACATCAGCCTAATAAGTCCCATTTGTGAGGCCATTGGACACATTATAACAGACTTGATAATATCAGCATTTAAAATCTTACTGGTATAGACCCACAGCTATTTGGATTTATAAAAGTTAGATCCTGTCTAATGAACCTGATTAACTTCTTTCAGAAGATACTAAGAGTGGTCACACTGCATAGACAAATTACCATGATTTGGCCAATGCATTTGACACAATCTGCCATGCTAGCATAATTAGTAAACTAAATGCATTACTAATAGAGCCCTATATGGTAAGATGGATAGCAAATTAGCTAAAAGACAAAACCCATAAAGTACAGGCGGCAGAAGTGGCATCAGATCATATGGAGATGACCAAAGGTGTCCCACAGGACTCAGTGTTGCAACTGCTTTTATTCAGTATTTAATTTTCTGACATACATATGAAAAACAAGACTTATGGCTAACCAAATTTGAGGATGATTGCAAACTGGGAGTGATTGTCAAATCTGCGCCAATACAGTAGCACTCCAAAAGGAACTTAAACTTCTAAATACCTGTATGTGGAAAATGGATTTAAATTAAACAAGTATTAAACTTGCAGCATTGTTGTATTTGGCAGGCTAACCATCCCCTAGCAAGTAATATTGACAATGCCTTTTATCAAAATGAAAATGTAGTTAGAGACCACGGAACATGGGTTGATAAGTCCCTCTCCTTTGTCCACCATGTAACAACAGTTTCAGGGAATCCTTCGACTTGTTTACTTGGTACTGCTTATTATTAACCAAATATCATCCAGATCAAAAGGTGTTGTTCTCTGCCCTTATATTCAGAACTAATCAGACCAACTATAGAAACCAATGCCCCCTTTTGAATGCATCTCACCAGACATAAAAACGAAGGACAGCAAACCAAACAAACTGATAAAAACAAAAAAGTAAAAAAAAAAAAAAAGTAATGACTAGTAGGCTGTGGATTCATCGAACATTGATTTTATTATAGCATACATTAAAAACAAAAAACAAGTGCATAAGCGCTTTCGTCCACCATTAAATGTAACTATGAACTTTCTCAGATGCTAAGGTATCCAGTTTGACATGCAGTTTAAATACGTTCTTTGGAACCAATCAAGTTTTTTTCTAAGGATGACATCACCTGTTCCTCCCCTTATTTATTCAGTACAAAAAGATGCAGTCTTTCCTGCCAGCTTAAAATATTCAAATAAAATTAATATAGCAATAATAAATTAAACACATACGCTTAAAGCCCTAAAAATACTAAATCCATTCAAACCCCTATATTTAATTAAACAATAATTGGCATTATTGCTAGTAATAAACAAATGCCATATTTTAAACTCCTCTTTATACATCAAAACTATTTAAAATCCTAAACAGTTATACCATAAACATTATATACTACCTGTAAGTATTTTAATATAAAACTTCAGTTAGTATATTCTAAAAAAGTAATTAAAATGCAAAATACTTTAAAATACAAATCCTTTGACATTCATGATGTAAAATAAAATAGCATTTATCATGTGGTATAGATTAATTAAGTATATTAAATAAGTATACTGTTTTTCAACCTTAGTATCCAGACCCCTTGGGTATTTGTTATTTAATCAGTGCCTTTAATTTCAATAAACATTGAATAGAACAATAATCATTTATACTAGGCCAGCTGCATGCATTCAATTTAATTTGCCACACGAGTTCTCTCTTCTCTAAATAAAAATTCCATGGGCCTCCTCTTACCTCTATTTTTATTTTTTCCAACACTACGTACCTAAAAGTGTGATCTGGGTGCATTTGCATATGTTTGGCCAAGGCATTCGACAGGTTACCTTTCCTAATGCTATATTCATGCTCATATATCCTGTTTTGCCCACATAGAAACCAGGGCATTCATTACATAATGCTAGATAGACAACTCCTTTTCTCTTACAATTAAATTTGCCTTGAACTTCATATTCAAAATCTCTAACTTTAAAAGTATTCCCTACATATATTAACCTACAGGAGGAGAAATTTCCATATTTAGCCATTCTTCCATCCAAATTAAGACATTTTGGGCCAGTATAATCAAGAATGAATTAAACATTCTACCCTTTGTGAAAAATGATTTGGAGTTTCTGACCTATTCTATCACAGATGAGTTTATCATCCATCATACCAGACTAATTCTTATTAAGAACCCATCTGATAATCTTATGGTCCATATTAAAATTATTAACAAAATTCATAGACAAATCTTTAAGCCACCGAGTATTAAGCTGGATTGAAGCATTGGTGGAAATATTCAGCTCTTCATTCTCGTGAATAAGCACATCATCCCGAACGATGACTTAAAATACCCATTCATCCTTTTATTAGTCACTTCTGCAACCAATTCATGTAAAAGGGCTGATGGGTATCACCTCCTTTCAAACATACTAACCAAATATTCACACTCTTCATCAAAATGATGGTCCAAAGATACCATCCTTGCAGCCCTTACTAGTTCCTCTGGTGGTATGCGTGGGAAATGAAGAAATGTAAAAAGCAGTTTGAATATGTGTTCTTCCTAAAATTGTTTGAAAAATACCTAACGTTAACTTTATCCTTCTTTTATAACACATCCGAATAAGCTATCCTCTCATGGTGTACTTCATAAGTAAATTTCAAAAAATTAGTTGCCCCGTTAATATATTCCATGAACTCCCTAAGTGATTCATCGTCTGCCTTCCAGATAATAAAGATTTCATCCAAGTAATGGATGTACAGTCTTATATTCTCCTTGTATTTGTGTGTAAAAACAAAGGTATTTTCCCACTGCCCCACAAGGGGACCCCATTGCTACTCCATTCTTTTGTGGGTAGTAGTTATCTTCAAAATAAATGAAATTGTTATGAAACACTATTTCTAACAATTATTTTATTAAATTAATGTGTGGTTGATGAACCCTTTTCTCTTTCAAAAATTCAGTTACCCATACCATACCCAATGTGTGTGGGATCACTGTATATAAATCCTTAACATCTATAGTTGACAAAATATCCCTTAATTGAACACTAATTTAGTAATAATTTCTAAAACAAAACTCCACAAATCTTTACAAATTTGAATTTTGCCTTCCAAATAACCCTTAAGTTTATAATCCAAAAATTTAGCACATGAAAAAGTCAAGAAGTTTCTCCCATCCACAATAGGTCGTAATGGGGATTATTCCGATTCTTAGGAATCTTCGGTACACCAAAGATTACTGGCATAATGGGGGAAACCATATTGAAATAATTAAACATTTCCACAGTAATCCTCTGTTCAATAAACATGTCCTGTAATTGACCATAAACCTTCCTGTAAGCTCCATTCACTTGATTCTTAGAAACCAGTTTGTAGGTTTCTGTTTGCAAAATGTTCAACATTTTGCTCTTGTAATCATGTAAATCCATAATAACCAATCCACCCCTCTTATCTAGCTTCATAATTCTTATGTTTTGTTGCTTCAAAAATTCTAAATGGACTAGCTCATCCTCTGATAAATTACCCCTTTTATCAAAGCATTATGCATGCAATGTTGTTGTTGTTGTGTCTTTCGGCTTTTCCCGGTTAGGGGTCGCCACAGCGGAACTCCGGTCTGCTAATGATTGGCAGTAGATTTTTACGTGCCGATTTTCCAGCTCTGATGTACAACCTTCAACGAAGGTATGCCCATTCATGCATGTTCCCACACAGAAGACGCTCTAACTGAGAATCGAACAGGACAACATCATACTGTGAGGCGACAATGCTACCGCAGCACCACCACTGCAGTTTTAAAGCATGATGCATGCAATACGTTTCTAAAATCCAATTCATACACTTTTTCAAAAAATAACAAAGCTGAATGGAGATTTGGGTTGTAAGCACTAGGAACGCTACATGCTTCATTCAAAACTTCCCCACCATTGTGGAGAAACTTCAAATTCAATTTCCTACTAAACATTTTTAAATCAGGTAATATATTGGTTATATTCACCCTCCTTGATGGGACAAAAAGCATGCCCTTAGATAACAGAGCAACCATTGCAGAGTCCATTATAGTTTCTGAAAAATTATACAAATTGAAAT
This sequence comes from Protopterus annectens, assembly GCF_019279795.1. Classification (NCBI taxonomy): domain Eukaryota; kingdom Metazoa; phylum Chordata; order Ceratodontiformes; family Protopteridae; genus Protopterus; species Protopterus annectens. The sequence goes on along the minus strand of NC_056745.1, from coordinate 171,236,433 downwards.
CCCCTACATACACAGTTCTTCACAATAGTTAGTCTAGATCAGGTTGGTAATAAGTTACTGCTTTCCAATCTGACATTATAATTGTCCTGTCCTTGGCCATATTCAGTAATTTGAAAAAAGTCATTGTCAAGTACTATGCCACTTGATCCTAATTCCTGCCCCTGTATTGGTTATATTGTCATTGTTTGTTCCGTGGGGGATAGGGTTTCGAGCATAACTGACAATGGTTCCTGTATGGGGTGCCTGGATGAAAAACCTACTGTTCGCTATGGTTCTGATTTGCTTGCTTGTTTTGCTTCGCCCTTAAGATTTCAGCCTGTCTAGGTGCAAAAATGGAATTTCTCCTTTCCTCCCCATTAATGTCTGCACTATTATTCCCTACATTTTCATTGGATTGTTCATGATTAAAAGAGACCATTTCACTGTAGTTAGCATAAATCTGCCCCCTCTTCCACCATCTCGTATATCACCAGACACGACAAACAGTTGGAAAGACCCCAGAGATTCCTAATAATGAGGATGACAGACTTAAAATCCCTAAGCTACAGATACCGAAAAGGACTAGAAGCACTATGCCAGTATTTTGTATCTTATACACTCCTCAGAGGAAGAATATGCCTTGGCTTCTGAGCAATCAGGGTAGAGGAATTCCAGGATCTCTTGTACTTTCATAATCAAATGGTCTCAAAGATATTAGAACAGGAGATCTAAACCTGCTTCAACAGATCGGTAACCTAAGGTAGAGAAACAGATTCATTATTCACCTCTAGAATAGACTCTCCTTACAGATAAAGCAGTGTGATGTATTGTCTTCCTTCTTATGGGACCTGGATAATTGAATGGCTATCCATAAATTCACCATGGGCATGACTTGCATAGCCCTCTGTGAGAAGAGAGGTACAGTCTAGGGTGAGATCTGCCAAGGCATAATGGTCACAAGGCTCAGTAGCCTTGAATTTCCAGGGATTCTTATGCCATATGATTTTAAGTGCCACGGAGATTTCTGAGACAGCCCTGGATCTATGGTGGTGGTGCAAATCCCTGCATGTTGTTACTGCAGTGGGTAGATCTACATTTATGTGCCACAGCCATTTGTGTGACAGCTCTGAATTTATGGTGGTACTGCAAAGCACTACAGCCATTTCTGTGAGAGCCCTAGATCTATTGCAGTGTTGCAAAGCCCTGTATGTTGTCACTGTAGTGGGTAAGCCTACATTTATGTGCCACAGCCATTTCTGTGACAGTCCTGGATCTATGGCGGTGCTGCAAAACTCTGTATATTGTCAGTGTAGTTAGTAAGCCTACATTTAAGTGCCACAGCCATTTCTATGACAGACCTGGATTTATCATGGTGCTGCAAAGCCCTGCATGTTATCACTGTATTCGGTAAGCGTACATTTAAGTGCCATAGCCATTTCTGTGACAGCTCTGGATTTATGTTGGTGCTGCAAGGCCCTACATGTTGCCACAGTAGTGTATAAGCCTACATTGTCACATCCATTTCTGTGACAGCTCTGCATTTATGGTGGTGCCGCAAAGCCCTGCATGTTGCCACTGTAGTGGGAAAGCGTACATTTAAGTGACACTGACATTTCTGTGACAGCCCTGCATTTATCATGGTACTGCAAAGCCCTGCATGTTGCCACTGTAGTGGGTAAGCCTACACACACATATAGTTTAAAATTCCCTAACAGCATCCACATGTCCCATGTATG